>NC_056446.1:38654253-38656753 GCF_018296145.1 Oncorhynchus tshawytscha
CTAAATATCCTGACTATATACAGAGTGACTATATACAGAGTGACTATATACAGAGTGACTAGATTCAGAGTGACTAGATTCAGAGTGACTAGATTCAGAGTGACTAGATTCAGAGTGACTAGATGCAGAGTGACTAGATGCAGAGTGACTAGATGCAGAGTGACTAGATGCAGAGTGACTAGATGTAGAGTGACTAGATGTAGAGTGACTAGATGTAGAGTGACTAGATGTAGAGTGACTAGATGTAGAGTGACTAGATACAGAGTGACTAAATATCCTGACTATATACAGTGACTATATACAGAGTGACTATATACAGAGTGACTATATACAGAGTGACTATATACAGAGTGACTATATACAGAGTGACTAGATTCAGAGTGACTAGATTCAGAGTGACTAGATGCAGAGTGACTAGATGCAGAGTGACTAGATGCAGAGTGACTAGATGCAGAGTGACTAGATGTAGAGTGACTAGATGTAGAGTGACTAAATATCCTGACGAGATACAGAGTGACTAGATACAGAGTGACTAGATACAGAGTGACTAGATACAGAGTGACTAGATACAGAGTGACTAAATATCCTGACTAGATGTAGAGTGACTAGATGTAGAGTGACTAGATGTAGAGTGACTATATGTAGAGTGACGAGATGTAGAGTGACGAGATGTAGAGTGACGAGATGTAGAGTGACGAGATGTAGAATGACTAGATATATAGTGACTAAATATCCTGACGAGATATAGAGTGACGAGATGTAGAGTGACTAGATGTAGAGTGACTAGATGTAGAGTGACTAAATATCCTGACTAGATATAGAGTGACGAGATATAGAGTGACTAGATACAGAGTGACTAGATACAGAGTGACTAGATACAGAGTGACTAAATATCCTGACTAGATATAGAGTGACAAGATATAGAGTGACTAGATATAGAGTGACTAGATATAGAGTGATGAGATATAGAGTGACTAGATGTAGAGTGACTAAATATCCTGACTAGATATAGAGTGACTAGATGTAGAGTGACGAGATATAGAGTGACTAGATGTAGAGTGACTAAATATCCTGACTAGATATAGAGTGACTAGATGTAGAGTGACTAGACCCTTATTGATGTATCCATGTGATATGCACTTTATTTTATTTTATTTATTCTTGGTGACATCTCTGAGAGATTTGCTGGGTGACACAGATGAGCCCGTTTCATGGCAAACCTTACCACCTCTCCCTTTCTCCTACCCTCTCTCTGTTTCCCTCCTTTCTCTTCCTCTCTCCCCCTTTCCTAATCTCTATTGCATGGGGGTGAGAGAGGGTGGGAGGAGAGGCAGGGGAGGGATGCAGGGAACAGGCCAAGGGCCTCGACTGACATCCATGGGAATCTGCACATCCATTCAGGGACAATTATCCCCGTCAATACAGGGAGCAGTGGCACAGGGCGGGAGGGGAGGGGGCAAGGCAGTGTGTGTGGGAGAGGGAGGCGGTGGGACAACCAACATGGACACCAAGCCATGAAGTGCCCAAGGAGCCAAGAGTTGGAGACTGGAGAGAGAGAGTGTGTGGAGGGAGAACGCATGATGAGAGAGGTAGCTAGCTGGTAACTAAAATAGCCAACAGCTGGGAACTGGGGAGATAGTGTGTGGCAGGGGAGAGTGCGATGAGAGAGGTAGCTATAGTGAGAAGGAAGAAAGTGAAACAGTTATATATTTCATATCTGACAGAAATCTTTATGTCTGAAAGATGACCTTTATGAGTCTAGCAGAACTCATGTGTTTAAAATGAGTGTTTCCTTTCTGTCTGGTTTCTGGAGAAGTGATCATGTGAAAAATAGTTTTGAGCAAAAGTAGACACTGTTATTGACAGACTCCTTGCCAAGACATACTGTACACTTAGGTTCAGGTCATGTTCCTCTGAGCTTAGCCTTAGAGACCGTTGGTCCTATCTCAGGCCTATTGGAAGACTGATGTTAATGTGTTAATAGCGGATATAATCACAGAGTGATTGACTAATTGTTCCTTATTTTTCATCATTTCAATTTTACAATGTCTGTCTGTCTGTCTTTCCATCCATCCGTCCGGCTGTGTGCGTGCGTCCTGACATGTCTGTGTGCGTGCGTCCTGACATGTCTGTGTGCGTGCGTCCTTGACATGTCTGTGTGCGTGCGTCCTGACATGTCTGTGTGCGTGCGTCCTTGACATGTCTGTGTGCGTGCGTCCTGACATGTCTGTGTGCGTGCGTCCTGACATGTCTGTGTGCGTGCGTCCTGACATGGCTGTGTGCGTGCGTCCTGACATGTCTGTGTGCGTGCGTCCCTGACATGTCTGTGTGCGTGCGTCCTGACATGTCTGTGTGCGTGCCCTGACATGTCTGTGTGCGTGCGTCCTGACATGTCTGTGTGCGTCCTGCGTCCTGACATGTCTGTGTGCGTGCGTCCTTGACATGTCTGAAGGCTACAGAGAAAGACTTCGCTGGCGTTCCATCCGACCCCACATGCCAG
>NC_056446.1:38669253-38709253 GCF_018296145.1 Oncorhynchus tshawytscha
CCAAGCTTTAAACATCCCAAGGAGCACTGTGCAAGCGATAATATTGAAATGGAAGGAGTATCAGACCACTGCAAATCTACCAAGACCTGGCCTCCCTCTAAACTTTCAGCTCACACAAGGAGAAGACTGATCAGAGATGCAGCCAAGAGGCCCATGATCACTCTGGATGAACTGCAGAGATCTACAGCTGAGGTGGGAGACTCTGTCCATAGGACAACAATCAGTCGTATATTGTACAAATCTGGCCTTTATGGAAGAGTGGCAAGAAGAAAGCCATTTCTTAAAGATGTCCATAAAAAGTGTTGTTTAAAGTTTGCCACAAGCCACCTGGGAGACACACCAAACATGTGGAAGAAGGTGCTCTGGTCAAATGAAACCAAAATTGAACTTTTTGGCAACAATGCAAAACGTTATGTTTGGCGTAAAAGCAACACAGCTCATCACCCTGAACACAACATCCCCACTGTCAAACATGGTGGTGGCAGCATCATGGTTTGGGCCTGCTTTTCTTCAGCAGGGACAGGGAAGATGGTTAAAATTGATGGGAAGATGGATGGAGTCAAATACAGGACCATTCTGGAAGAAAACCTGATGGAGTCTGCAAAAGACCTGAGACTGGGACGGAGATTTGTCTTCCAACAAGACAATGATCCAAAACATAAAGCAAAATCTACAATGGAATGGTTCAAAAATAAACATATCCAGGCGTTAGAATGGCCAAGTCAAAGTCAGACCTGAATCCAATCGAGAATCTGTGGAAAGAACTGAAAACTGCTGTTCACAAATGCTCTCCATCCAACCTCACTGAGCTCGAGCTGTTTTGCAAGGAGGAATGGGAAAAATTTCAGTCTCTCGATGTGCAAAACTGATAGAGACATACCCCAAGCGACTTACAGCTGTAATCGCAGCAAAAGGTGGCGCTACAAAGTATTAACTTAAGGGGCTGAATAATTTTGCACGCCCAATTTTTCAGTTTTTGATTTGTTAAAAAGTTTGAAATATCAATAAATTTCGTTCCACTTCATGATTGTGTCCCACTTGTTGTTGATTCTTCACAAAAAATACAGTTTTATATCTTTATGTTTGAAGCCTGAAATGTGGCAAAAGGTCGCAAAATGGCTCTTCCCCTCTCATTCCCTCTTTCTCTCTCTCTCCCTCTCTCTCTCTTTCCCTCTCCTTATTCTCTACACTTTCTCTAATGCCCTCCCTTCATCCCCTCCCTCCCCCTCCCTCCTTCCCTCCCCTCCTTTCCCTCCCCCCTCCTCTTTCCCTCCCTCCCTCCCTCCCTCCCCTCCTCCTTCCCTCCCCTCTCACCCCCCCTCTCCTCTCACTCCCTCCCCCTCTCACTCCCTCCCTCCCTCCCTCCTTCCCTCCCCCTCTCACTCCCTCCCCCTATCGCTCCCTCCTCTTTATATCCCACAATACAGACTCTATAAGACTCAGTCATATTATCAGACCCAGACCAGACAGATATCCTTTATGAAAGGCTCAGTTACAGTGCAGGACACAGTGGTCCAGGAAATGAATTCCTTTGCATTTGTCCTGAAGGAACAAGAACCTATGGTATGTTCTGCGTGCCATTTGTCCTGAAGGAACAAGAACCTATGGTATGTTCTGCGTGCCATTTGTCCTGAAGGAACAAGAACCTATGGTATGTTCTGCGTGCCATTTGTCCTGAAGGAACAAGAACCTATGGTATGTTCTGCGTGCCATTTGTCCTGAAGGAACAAGAACCTATGGTATGTTCTGCGTGCCATTTGTCCTGAAGGAACAAGAACCTATGGTATGTTCTGCGTGCCATTTGTCCTGAAGGAACAAGAACCTATGGTATGTTCTGCGTGCCATTTGTCCTGAAGGAACAAGAACCTATGGTATGTTCTGCGTGCCATTTGTCCTGAAGGAACAAGAACCTATGGTATGTTCTGCGTGCCATTTGTCCTGAAGGAACAAGAACCTATGGTATGTTCTGCGTGCCATTTGTCCTGAAGGAACAAGAACCTATGGTATGTTCTGCGTGCCATTTGTCCTGAAGGAACAAGAACCTATGGTATGTTCTGCGTGCCATTTGTCCTGAAGGAACAAGAACCTATGGTATGTTCTGCGTGCCATTTGTCCTGAAGGAACAAGAACCTATGGTATGTTCTGCGTGCCATTTGTCCTGAAGGAACAAGAACCTATGGTATGTTCTGCGTGCCATTTGTCCTGAAGGAACAAGAACCTATGGTATGTTCTGCGTGCCATTTGTCCTGAAGGAACAAGAACCTATGGTATGTTCTGCGTGCCATTTGTCCTGAAGGAACAAGAACCTATGGTATGTTCTGCGTGCCATTTGTCCTGAAGGAACAAGAACCTATGGTATGTTCTGCGTGCCATTTGTCCTGAAGGAACAAGAACCTATGGTATGTTCTGTGTGCCATTTGCATGTTGGTATAATTGGGGTTGAAATATAATGTATAATATAACGCTTGAGGTTTTAACATACCTCTCCTCATTATCCAGTTGGTTAGTATGATAATGCTTTCAGAGAAACAACAAAAGGTTATCCACATCAGACCAAAGCACTGGAGTATAGCCTTAGACAGACATTCCCAGTAACCTGGCTGTGATTACCTCTGTCTTGCTAAAAGTCAGGTACCTTTTGAAAGCCAGGTTACAGTCCTGACCTAGTTCTGTTTTTCAGCATCCTGTATCTACCCTCTCTGGCCTCGTTGAATCAGTCCGCTCTCCCCTCACTCTCCATCTCGCTTTCACTCTCTCTAGCTCTGTCTGTCTCTCTCTCTGTCTCTCTCTCTGTCTCTCTCTCTCTCTCTCTCTCTCTCTCTCTCTCTCTCTAGCTCTCTCTCTCTCTCTCTAGCTCTCCATCTCTCTCTCTAGCTCTCTCTTTCTCTCTCTCTCTAGCTCTCTCTCTCTCTCTAGCTCTCTCTCTCTAGCTCTCAATCTCTCTCTCTAGCTCTCTCTCTCTCTAGCTCTCTCTCTCTCTCTCTAGCTCTCTCTCTCTCTCTAGCTCTCTCTCTCTCTCTCTAGCTCTCCATCTCTCTCTAGCTCTCTCTTTCTCTCTCTCTAGCTCTCTCTCTCTCTAGCTCTCTCTCTCTAGCTCTCCATCTCTCTCTAGCTCTCTCTCTCTCTAGCTCTCTCTCTCTCTCTAGCTCTCTCTCTCTCTAGCTCTCTCTCTCTCTAGCTCTCCATCTCTCTCTCTAGCTCTCTCTCTGTCTGTCTCTCTCTCTGTCTCTCTCTCTGTCTCTCTCTCTCTCTCTCTCTCTCTCTAGCTCTCTCTCTCTCTCTCTCTCTCTCTAGCTCTCTCTTTCTCTCTCTCTAGCTCTCTCTCTCTCTCTAGCTCTCTCTCTCTCTAGCTCTCTCTCTCTCTCTCTAGCTCTCCATCTCTCTCTCTAGCTCTCTCTCTCTCTAGCTCTCTCTCTCTCTCTCTCTCTAGCTCTCTCTCTCTAGCTCTCTCTTTCTCTCTCTCTAGCTCTCTCTCTCTCTCTAGCTCTCTCTCTCTCTAGCTCTCTCTCTCTAGCTCTCCATCTCTCTCTCTAGCTCTCTCTCTCTCTAGCTCTCTCTTTCTCTCTCTCTAGCTCTCTCTCTCTCTCTAGCTCTCTCTCTCTCTCTCTAGCTCTCTCTCTCTCTCTAGCTCTCCATCTCTCTCTCTAGCTCTCTCTCTCTCTAGCTCTCTCTCTCTCTCTCTCTCTAGCTCTCTCTCTCTAGCTCTCTCTTTCTCTCTCTCTAGCTCTCTCTCTCTCTCTAGCTCTCTCTCTCTCTAGCTCTCTCTCTCTCTAGCTCTCCATCTCTCTCTCTAGCTCTCTCTCTCTCTAGCTCTCTCTCTCTCTCTAGCTCTCCATCCCTCTCTCTAGCTCTCTCTCTCTAGCTCTCTCTCTCTCTCTCTAGCTCTCTCTCTCTAGCTCTCTCTCTCTCTGTCTCTCTGTCTCTCTCTCTCTAGCTCTCTCTCTGTCTGTCTCTCTCTAGCTCTCTCTCTGTCTCACTCTCTCTAGCTCTCTCTCTCTGTCTCTAGCTCTCTCTCTCTAGCTCTCTCTCTCTCTCTCTCTCTCTGTCTCTCTGTCTCTCTCTCTAGCTCTCTCTCTGTCTCTCTCTCTCTGTCTTTCTCTCTGTCTCACTCTCTCTAGCTCTCTCTCTCTGTCTCTCTCTCTGTCTCTCTCTCTCTAGCTCTCTCTCTCTAGCTCTCTCTCCCTCTCTCTGTCTCTCTGTCTCTCTGTCTCTAGCTCTCTCTCTGTCTCTCTCTGTCTCTCTCTCTCTAGCTCTCTCTCTGTCTCACTCTCTCTAGCTCTCAATTTCAATTCAATTCAATTCAAGGGCTTTATTGGCATGGGAAACATGTGTTAACATTGCCAAAGCAAGTGAGGTAGACAACATACAAAGTGAATATATAAAGTGAAAAACAACAAAAATTAACAGTAAACATTACACATACAGAAGTTTCAAAACAGTAAAGACATTACAAATGTCATATTATATATATATACAGTGTTCTAACAATGTACAAATGGCTAAAGGACACAAGATAAAATAAATAAGCATAAATATGGGTTGTATTTACAATGGTGTTTGTTCTTCACTGGTTGCCCTTTTCTCGTGGCAACAGGTCACAAATCTTGCTGCTGTGATGGCACACTGTGGAATTTCACCCAGTAGATATGGGAGTTTTCAAAATTGGATTTGTTTTCAAATTCTTTGTGGATCTGTGTAATCTGAGGGAAATATGTCTCTCTAATATGGTCATACATTGGGCAGGAGGTTAGGAAGTGCAGCTCAGTTTCCACCTCATTTTGTGGGCAGTGAGCACATAGCCTGTCTTCTCTTGAGAGCCATGTCTGCCTACGGCGGCCTTTCTCAATAGCAAGGCTATGCTCACTGAGTCTGTACATAGTCAAGGCTTTCCTTAATTTTGGGTCAGTCACAGTGGTCAGGTATTCTGCCGCTGTGTACTCTCTGTGTAGGGCCAAATAGCATTCTAGTTTGCTCTGTTTTTTTGTTAATTCTTTCCAATGTGTTAAGTAGTTATCTTTTTGTTTTCTCATAATTTGGTTGGGTCTAATTGTGCTGCTGTCCTGGGGCTCTGTAGTGTGTGTTTGTGTTTGTGAACAGAGCCCCAGGACCAGCTTGCTTAGGGGACTCTTCTCCAGGTTCATCTCTCTGTAGGTGATGGCTTTCTCTCTCTCTCTCTCTCTCTCTCTCTCTCTCTGTCTCTCTCTCTCTTTCTCTCTCTCTCTCTCTCTCTCTCTCTCTCTCTCTCTCTCTCTAGCTCTCTCTCTCTCTCTCTCTCTCTCTAGCTCTCTAGCTCTCTCTCTCTAGCTCTCTCTCTCTAGCTCTCTCTCTCTCTCTCTCTCTCTCTCTAGCTCTCTAGCTCTCTCTCTCTAGCTCTCTCTCTAGCTCTCTAGCTCTCTCTCTCTCTAGGTGTCTAGCTCTCACCCCCCCACCCCCCTTACCTGCCATTAATTTATCCCTGTGTTCCAAAGACCCTATGTTCCACCCCATCGGTCTCTGTCTCTGCTCAATCAGTCCAGTCCTGGCAGCGTGGTTCAACTGTGAGGGTCAGATTTTGTTCAAAGAAGGACTTTAAGGACTCTACATCTCCACTACCGTTATTCAGATGCCCAATGTTCCACCCTGTCTGTCTGCAATCGTCACTGCATTAGTGAAACCCAGACCTGCAATGACTCCTCTGCTATGGCGTGGTTCAGCAGAAAAGGCTAGGCCTTTGATCAAAGAGCGGCTTCAACTCCTCTATGTCTTTCTGCTACATCTAGATCTCCCTCCCTCTGAGCTCCATTAGAAAAGGTCTGAGACTTCACAGAATGGTGTAAATGACCGGGCTTTCATCAGGACATCTCATCCTCTTGTGATCCTATATATAGGCTGTGATCATAGTGAGATATGTGGTGTAGGATTTCTGCTTTATGTGTTACCAGGGTTATTGAGAATATATATCTTAGTGACAATGGGATTTCTGCTTTGTTTCATCCCAGCAAACCACAAACGTTCCCAAAACCTGAGAGAATGTTCCCGTAAGAGTCTCATTAGGTTATTAACTAACGTTTTCATAAGGATGTTCCTGTGATGTGCAAGAAATGTTTCCAAGAGACCTTTCCTTCAACGTCGAAAAGAACTTACCCAGATAGTAGTTATGTATGAATTGTTGCACCTACAAACTTAGTCAATCCATAAAACAATGTTTGTCCAATGGTCATTTTATGGAGACAGTAGTGTTGTTTTAATCTGACGTCTAGACTTTGAGATACCGTTAGGTGAGCGCAGAAAATACATACTGGTATGTGGTTCTCTGTAACGTCCGGACGGCTCATGACGAGAGGCGTTGTGTACCTCCAATCAAATTGATTTGAGATATTGTCATAGGGAGATTTTGAATTGAACATTGTGCTTCAACCAATGATATCATAACATCAACCCTAACAATAATTCAGCTACTGGCACAAACTGTACAAGCTCTTCTCATCTCAACTCTATAATCTATTCAGCTACTGGCACAAACTGTCCAAGCTCTTCTCGTCTCAACTCTATAGTCTATTCAGCTACTGGCACAAACTGTACACGCTCCATGCAGTGCAGTGTAGGACTTACTCAGAGATGAGGATAATATTCCACATTCACATCTACAGCCTGTATGGCTCAGTGGGTAGAGTATGGTGTTTGTAATGCCAGGGTTGTGGTTCAGTTCCCACAGGGTACCAGTATAAAATGTATCAACTCACTACTGTATGTTTGCTTTGGATAAGAGTGTCTGCTAAATGACTAATATGTAATGAAACAACAGGATGAGAAGAAGATGTACGATTCTACGGCCAAATTCTTACAAGGCTGTGTTGTCGATCCTATCGCTTATCCCCCAGGCAAACGGTAGGCAACAACCAGTTGTATGTACAAGATGTGACTTGGACTGAGATGAATTGTGAATGTAACGATACCACATGCCTGTACACCAAAACAACCCCATCTCATAATGTATATTGAGATGAATTGTGACTTTGTAATGTCTGACCAACTACAGTCTATGTTCCATTAGCAGTCCATCCCTTATTGTAACAGAAAATAATGTTTGTTTTACCAATGGCACCCTATAAAGTGCACTACTTTTGACCAGAGCCTTGTGGTCTCCCTGTGGGCCCTGGTCAAAAGTAGTGTACTATATGGGGAATAGGGTTTCATTTGGTATTGGGAAGCAACCCCGTATCTGCACTCATCCAGACCTAATCTAATTCCCTTCTCCATACCCTTCTGGCATGGCTTTAATTGGGATATAATGAGATAATGAGATTGTGTCCGGACCACACCACTGGCCAAGAACCAAAGGGGGAAGATAAATAATACTCTAAATATCATGATAGGCCATGAAACTGACCTGGTGCTGGGTGACTCCCCCCGTAACGTAGGCAGAATGGTTGGTCCCATTCTCTCTGGCCATCACCATGCAGTGACCTTGTCTGTCAGCGACTGTTGTTCATGAGATTGCAGGCTAGGATGTGTCCAAGTGGCACCCTATTCCCTTTATAGTGCACTGCTTTTGACCAGGGTCTATATAGGGAATAGGGTGCCATTTGGCCAAGGCCTAGGGAATAGGGTGCCATTTGGCCAAGGCCTAGGGAACAGGGTGCCATTTGGCCAGGGCCTAGGGAATAGGGTCCCATTTTGCCAAGGCCTAGGGAATAGGGTGCCATTTGGCCAAGGCCTAGGGAATAGGGTGCCATTTGGCCAGGGCCTAGGGAATAGGGTCCCATTTGGCCAAGGCCTAGGGAATTAGGGTGCCATTTGGCCAGGGCCTAGGGAATAGGGTGCCATTTGGCCAAGGCCTAGGGAATAGGGTGCCATTTGGCCAGGGCCTAGGAAATAGGGTGCCATTTGGCCAGGGCCTAGGGAATAGGGTGCCATTTGGCCAAGGCCTAGGGAATAGGGTGCCATTTGGCACGTATCACAGGTCAGCTCTGTTTGTTTGTCTCTCTCATGGCGGCAAAAAATATTTTCTGGATTGATTATTACCCAGGGAGTCATTGGTCCTGTATTCACCCTGCGCTATCTTCATTTAGATTCCTTAGTCTTCCTCAGTCTTCTTCAAGCTAGCTCTGTCTTCCTCTGTCTTCCTCTTGCTGACTCTGTCTTCCTCTAGCTGGCTCTGTCTTTCTCTGTCGTCCTCTAGCTGGCTCTGTCTTCCTCTGTCTTCCTCTAGCTGGCTCTGTCTTCCTCTGTCTTCCTCTAGCTAGCTCTGTCTTCCTCTGTCTTCCTCCAGCTGGCTCTGTCTTCCTCTGTCTTCCTCTCCTCCTCCTCCTACTCTTTCTCCTCCTTCCGTGCCCCTGTCTCCCTTGAGATTCCCTAGCAGAAGGCCCATATTCCAGAATCCTCAGCTCAGGAAACCACAGGTGAGTCAGTTGGGTAATCCCTAAACTTCACCCCAAGATCTGGCTGTTGGATGAGACGGTGTCCTATTCCCTCTAGTTCCCTATGGTCCCTGGTTAAAAGTAGTTTGTCATGGCCGTTAAAAGAAGAGGACCAAGGTGCAGCGTGGTGAGCGTACATTTGATTTTTTATTTGAAAATATGCCGAACAAAACAATAAACACTACAAAAACAAACCGTGAAGCTAAAGGCTATGTGACATAAACAACGCCAACTTCCCACAAAGACAGGTGGGAAAAAGGGCTACCTAAGTGTGGTTCTCAATCAGAGACAATGATAGACAGCTGTTCCTGATTGAGAACCCTACCCGGCCAAAACATAGAAATACAAATAGTAGAACATAGAATACCCACCCCAAATCACACAGGGTGTGACATAGTTCCCTATAGGCCCTGGTTAAAACCAGAGCACAATGAAGGGAATGGCGTGCCATTTGGGATGCAGTCTAGATAATCCATCTCTTCTTCTTCTTCTCTCTAGATCCTTCTCTATTAGTCTGAGATGTTCTGTACTCCATGGTGTTACCAACATTAAGACTACACTGGAGTACAAGCACAAGTAGATGTTGTAAATGTCCAGAAAGTGATTTGCTTATTTTTGGTTTGTTTTAAGTTATGGACACTGAGGGAATTGTCTTCCATGTTTCTCAAGGCCATTGTTGCATTATCAGACCAATTAAACCAATTTAAGTGATGATTCCTGTCTTCTACTCCAGTGCCCACAGGTCCTTTAGAAGGATTGCATCAGTGTTCAGCGATGTGTCACAGTAGCCCTAGAAGTCTGGGCAACTTCTATACCCCATGTGGCTCACAAACATGGTTAAAAAGTAGAAAATGAATTGGAAATATGGTATTAGGGTAATTCTGTTATTTATATCTAAGTGGGTTCTTCACATTGTTATGGGATGAGCTGAGTCCCCCCCTACTATGTAAGCACTATACATCCAATTAATAAATAAAAAAATCAATGAAGGGCCTTCTCTATTCTCTGATAGGAGTATTTTGGGGTTAGTGCTGTTGTTATTGGCTGTGTTGTTGGCCGTGACATTGGCTGTGTTGTTGGCCGTGACATTAGATGTGTTGTTGGCCGTGACATTGGCTGTGTTGTTGGCCGTGACATTGGCTGTGTTGTTGGCCTTTCATTGGCTGTGTTGTTGGCCGTGTCATTGGCTGTGTTGTTGGCCGTGACATTGGCTGTGTTGTTGGCCGTGACATTGGCTGTGTTGTTTGCTGTTTCATTGGCTGTGTTGTTGGCTGTGACATTGGCTGTGTTGTTGGCCGTGACATTGGCTGTGTTGTTGGCCGTGACAATGGCTGTGTTGTTGGCCGTGACATTGGCTGTGTTGTTTGCTGTTTCATTGGCTGTGTTGTTGGCCGTGACATTGGCTGTGTTGTTGGCCGTGACATTGGCTGTGTTGTTTGCTGTTTCATTGGCTGTGTTGTTGGCCGTGACATTGGCTGTGTTGTTTGCCGTGTCATTGGCTGTTTCATTGGCTGTGTTGTTTGCTGTTTCATTGGCTGTGTTGTTTTATGCTATCCTTTGTTCAGGGTTCAACAGCTCCATGTAAACAGATGTGATTCAGAGAAGAACCTGGTGTTGTCTGATGCTTAGAGCTCTGGTCCTGCAAACACTGCTGAGTGCCAACACTACTGGGTGCTAACACTGCTGACTGCCAACACTACTGAGTGCCAACACTACTGAGTGCCAACACTACTGGGTGCCAACACTACTGGGTGCCAACACTACTAGGTGCCAACACTACTGAGTGCCAACACTACTAGGTACCAACATTACTGGGTGCCAACACTGCTGAGTGCCAACACTACTGGGTGCCAACACTACTGGGTGCCAACACTACTAGGTGCCAACACTACTGAGTGCCAACACTACTAGGTACCAACACTACTGGGTGCCAACACTGCTGAGTGCCAAACACTACTGGGTGCCAACACTGCTGAGTGCCAACACTACTGGGTGCCAACACTACTGGGTGCCAACACTACTGGGTGCCAACACTACTGAGTGCCAACACTACTAGGTACCAACACTACTGGGTGCCAACACTGCTGAGTGCCAAACACTACTGGGTGCCAACACTGCTGAGTGCCAACACTACTAGGTGCCAACACTGCTGAGTGCCAACACTACTGGGTGCCAACACTACTGACTGCCAACACTGCCGAGTGCCAACACTACTAGGTGCCAACACTACTAGGTGCCAACACTGCTGAGTGCCAACACTACTAGGTGCCAACACTACTGAGTGCCAACACTACTGAGTGCCAACACTACTAGGTGCCAACACTACTGGGTGCCAACACTACTGAGTGCCAACACTACTATGTGCCAACACTACTAGGAACCAACACTACTGAGTGCCAACACTTCTGAGTGCCAAAACTACTAGGTGCCAAAACTACTAGGTGCCAACACTACTAGGAACCAACACTACTGTGTCAGCACTACTAGGTGCCAACACTACTAGGTGCCAACACTACTAGGTGCCAACACTACTAGGTGCCAACACTATTGGGTGCCAACAATACTGGGTGCCAACACTACTGGGTGCCAACACTACTGAGTGCCAACACTACTGGGTGCCAACACTACTGGGTGCCAACACTACTAGGTGCCAACACTACTGGGTGCCAACACTACTAGGTGCCAACACTACTGGGTGCCAACACTACTGGGTGCCAACACTACTGGGTGCCAACACTACTGGGTGCCAACACTACTGAGTGCCAACACTACTGGGTGCCAACACTACTGAGTGCCAACACTGCTGAGTGCCAAGAGCCCTAGAGCCCTATTCAGAGCCCTATTCCCTATATAGCGCATTACTATAGACTAGAGCCCTATTCCCTATATAGTGCACTACTTTCGACAAGAGCCGTACACACAGAGTGAGAGGCCTGCCAACTCTTCTGGGTGGCTGATACTGACTATCAGAGTCTGTTTGAGAAGATGAGTCCTTTGAGCCAGCGGGAGGGGGGAGAGGGAGGGAGGGAGAGGAAGTGTAAGAAACCATTACTGAGGGCAATGCCCTGTCCTGAGTCTTACCAAAGAGTGGATGGAGATGATAGGAATGGAGAAAAGAGAGGATAGTGAGGGAGGGAGGGAGGGAGTAAAGGAGTAATGTTACAGAGGGGTATCCTTGGCTAGACTCCCTGTGTTGTAGTATTGGCTGTGCCTCCTTCCCCAATTCCATCCTATTTCCTATACATAGGGCTCTGGTCAAAGGTAGTGCACTATATAGGGATTTACTAGAGTGCCATTTGGTACGCACATTTATATGGGGTTTGCCGCTGTGTTGTCAACGTCGTGGTGTTGTGTGAGCGGCGGTGCTTACGTTAGTGCCGTGTGTCAGTGCCGAGGGGATCAGTGTGTGGTGGTGTGCAGCTGCTCGCCTGTTGAGCTCCACATGGCCGTGTCATTAAAGAACACTGAGATAACAGGGAACTAAATTGTTTAGGGAGGGAAATGGTGTCTCTGGGGTAAAGCACAACAAGGGAAAACTGTATCAACTCCCGTAAAAAAATGGCACTATGGTACTTTAACTTTGCCTACTATTGAGTACATACAAACTTTCATATCCTACCATTCTGATAGATTGGAGAATGGTAGAAAATGTGGTTGTACTATTCAGAATTGTGGTTGTTATTTCATTGGTTACCTCGAAGCAGATGCCCCAGGGGCAGAGTGGCCCACACTCAATGAATATGGCCCTTTTAAATGTTAGAGCAATCACTGGTAAAAACGTTTCTTGTGAATGACCTCATTACTGAGGGGCAAAGTGGATTGGATGTTTCTCACTGAATCATGGCTGTCATCAGACTGTAGTGCCTATCTTATTGAAGCTTCCCCGGATTACAGCTTTTCATACCCTATCAGAAAAGGGAAAAGGGTTGGGGGGGACAGCCTCTATTTTTACTAATGCTCTCAGAGGTAAGGACATTTCACTTGGCGACGTTTGGTATTTTGAGCATCATGCTATACTGTTTAAATGTCAGCCACCAGTGCTGGCCATGGCCATGTATAGGCCACGAAAGCAATGCCGCACTATCCTTACTGATTTCTCTGAACTATTGTCTATTGTCCTTGAGAACTATGATAAACTCATTGTGTTGGGCGATTTTAATATTCATGTTGGCAAGGTGACTGACTCCAAGGCCATTGAATTTATGACTCTTTTGAGCTCTATGGACTTTATCCAACATACTACTGGGCCCATCCATCACTGCAGCCACCATCTGGACCTGGTTATTACCAAGGGGCTTTCTACTGGGCCCACCCATAACCACAGCCATACTCTGGTCCTGGTTATTACCAAGGGGCTTTCTACTGGGCCCACCCATAACCACAGCCATACTCTGGTCCTGGGTATTACCAAGGGGCTTTCTACTGGGCCCACCCATAACCACAGCCATACTCTGGTCCTGGTTATTACCAAGGGGCTTTCTACTGGGCCCACCCATAACCACAGCCATACTCTAGACCTTGTTATTACCAAGGGGCTTTCTACTGGACCTGGTTATTACCAAGGGGCTTTCTACTGGGCCCACCCATAACCACAGCCATACTCTGGTTCTGGTTATTACCAAGGGTCTTTCTACTGGGCCCACCCATAACCACAGCCATACTCTGGTTCTGGTTATTACCAAGGGGCTTTCTACTGGGCCCACCCATAACCACAGCCATACTGTAGACCTGGTCATTGCCAAGGGGCTTTCAATTGGACCTGGTTATTACCAAGGGGCTTTCTACTGGGCCCACCCATAACCACAGCCATACTCTGGTCCTGGTTATTACCAAGGGGCTTTCAATTGACATATCCTCTATTGTTGATGTTGCTTTATCTGATCACCACTGTGGATGTTTTACTTCCTTGTTGCCCAAAGTACAGGGTAATACTGAACGCATTATTAAGAAACACTCTCCGACCTCTGAAGTTGCTACAGATTTCATTGGGTGTATGAACAATACACCATCACCTATTCTGCCTTCCTCTTGTGATGATTTTCTTGATCACTTTAAAAGCCAACTAAGGGCAACCATTGATGCCACAGCTCCAGTAGGGTTGAAAAAAGGACACATTAGAAATGGAGAGGCCCTTAGGTTGGTGAAGAAACAAATCAATTAAAAAGAAACATTGCAGAAAGGCAGAGCGGAAGTGGAGAAAGTCAAAGTCAGAGGTCTATGATGATATTCTGAGAGAGCAACTTGGCATATATATATATATATATATATATATATAACATTATATTATATATATAAATATATATAACATTATATTATATATATAACAAGGCATTTAGAGCTGCCAGACGGGCTTGTTTTTCTATCTTGATCACCAATAATACGAGAGTACTCTTCTCGGCCATTGATTGTCTGATAAATCCTACCCTCACGCAAAGATATGTCAACTTTCGTCCACATCTAAATGTGATGAGTTTGCAGCATATTTCAGAGATAAAATAGCAAACATTAGGCTGTGTATCAGTCAAGACCTGATGAGAAGTTTAATATGTGCCCTAGCCTACCACGCAGGGGGCACTATGGATTTATGTTCCCCTGGTTGACACAGACATACTCAGGAAAGTGATATTGCAATTTAAACCTTCTACCAGCATTCTTGATCCTATCCCCATCACCTTCTTCAAAAACTTTCCTGACTACATTAACATCTGCTTTAGTGACACCCCGTGAAGAAAAGTCATCTAGATTATTCAGCCAATCTACAACCTTCAATTCTTAAGCAACATTCAAACAGCTAAATCATTTTTTAAGTGCCATCTGTATTTAAAAAAAAAAATCCAATCTGGTTTTCGTGCCCAGCACAGATACATCCCAAGCATTTCACTACACTCGCATGAACATCTGCTAATCACGTGTATGTGACAAATAACATTTGATTTGATTTGATTTGATTTAAAGTGGTAAATGCCAAACAACTCTCTGTCCTTGTACTCTTGAAATGAAGTGTTGTGTTTGACAATGTTGAGCATGATGTCCTTCTGGACAGACTGGAGAGGTAGGTTGGCCTCTCCGGTCCAGCTCTAAATTGGTTTAGAACCTATTTAACCAGTCGAGACTTTGTCACCTTTGGTTGAACATAACTCAGAGAAAATAGATATCATGTGTGGCGTTCCAAATTGTTTTAATTTTGGGTCCGGTATTGTTAAGTTTATATATGTTACCCCTTGGCAGCGTTATCAGAAAGCAAGAAATTGAGGTTTACTGTTTCGCAGACGATACACAACTTTACATTTCTGTGTCATCAGAGGATTTTTTTTAGTGAATTATTAACTATCCCAAAGCCTAGGACCAAGAGGCATGGAGAGACAGCCTTTAGTTACTATGCCCCCAGCCTTTAGTTACTATGCCCCCAGCCTTTAGTTACTATGCCCCCAGCCTTTAGTTACTATGCACCTGTCAGCCTTTAGTTACTATGCCCCAGCCTTTAGTTACTATGCCCCAGCCTTTAGTTACTATGTCCCCAGCCTTTAGTTACTATGCCCCCAGCCTTTAGTTACTATGCCCCCAGCCTTTAGTTACTATGCCCCTATGTCCCCAGCCTTTAGTTACTATGCCCCCAGCCTTTAGTTACTATGCCCCAGCCTTTAGTTACTATGCCCCCAGCCTTTAGTTACTATGCCCCCAGCCTTTAGTTACTATGCCCCCAGCCTTTAGTTACTATGCCCCCAGCCTTTAGTTACTATGCCCCCAGCCTTTAGTTACTATGCCCACAGCCTTTAGTTACTATGTCCCCAGCCTTTAGTTACTATGCCCCCAGCCTTTAGTTACTATGCCCCCAGCCTTTAGTTACTATGCCCCCAGCCTTTAGTTACTATGCCCCCAGCCTTTAGTTACTATGCCCCCAGCCTTTAGTTACTATGCCCCCAGCCTTTAGTTACTATGCCCCCAGCCTTTAGTTACTATGTCCCCAGCCTTTAGTTACTATGCCCCCAGCCTTTAGTTACTATGCCCCCAGCCTTTAGTTACTATGCCCCAGCCTTTAGTTACTATGCCCCCAGCCTTTAGTTACTATGCCCCCAGCCTTTAGTTACTATGCCCCCAGTCTTTAGTTACTATGCCCCCAGCCTTTAGTTACTATGCCCACAGCCTTTAGTTACTATGCCCCCAGCCTCTAGTTACTATGCCCCCAGCCTTTAGTTACTATGCCCCCAGCCTTTAGTTACTATGCCCCCAGCCTTTAGTTACTATGCCCCCAGCCTTTAGTTACTATGCCCCCAGCCTTTAGTTACTATGCCCCCAGCCTTTAGTTACTATGTCCCCAGCCTTTAGTTACTATGCCCCCAGCCTTTAGTTACTATGCCCCCAGCCTTTAGTTACTATGCCCCCAGCCTTTAGTTACTATGCCCCCAGCCTCTAGTTACTATGCCCCCAGCCTTTAGTTACTATGCCCCCAGCCTCTAGTTACTATGCCCCCAGCCTCTAGTTACTATGCCCCCAGCCTCTGGAATAGCCTGCCAGAGAACCTGAGGGAAGCAGAAATTGTGGACATATCAAACAGATCTTAAAACAACTTTTTAGCATTACTTTTCCAAAGGGTTGTCTTTGTTTGTTATTCTTTAGTTTTATCCTCTTATGTTTGTTGTGTAGTAAATCTGTTTTTATTTGTTGTTTTGTTGTGATGCATTACGTTGCGTTCATGTCTGAAATATGCTATATAAATAAAGTTTGATTTTGATTTGAGGGGAAAACATATTCTCATTGTCTCACTGGTCCTAGGAGAAAGTAAATGTCCTGCACTGTACTGTTTACTGTATCCAGGTGTCTAGCTAGCTCGTCTTTGTGGGCAGGCAGTCGTTATTACAACACTAGATGTTGACCCTCACTGTGTGGTTAACCTCGTTACTGTGACACATATCCAATTGAATTGGAACATTTCAGATACTAAGTGAACACGTTTGCTAAGCAAAGCAGTGTCTGAAACATCCTCGATTCCCCATCGGTGTCTAACCCCTCACATTAAAAAAAATACAAATCATTATATACTGTATATTTAGTTTATTTAACTAGGCATGTCAGTTAAGAACAAATTCTTATTTACAATGACTGCAAACACTAACCCTGAACGACGCTGGGCCAATCACGGCCTGGAACAGCCTGAACACAGCCTGGAATCGAACCAGGGTGTCTGTAGTGACGCCTCTAGCACTGTCGATGTAGTGCCTTAGACCGCTGCGCCACCCAGGAGCCACTAGATGACCTTCAGAAGCCTGGGGAGCGGTAGGCATCTCCATGTTGTTAATAATGAGTCATTACCCTGATTCTTAGTGGATAACATGACATCACAGGGGTCAGGTGTGAGGGTGTTAACACCCATACTCTTATGATTCAATAGGTTTGATAATGATGATGAAGCTGACAGATTTGACCTTTAGAAGGTTGATGAAGCTAACAGATTTGACCTTTAGAAGGTTGATGAAGCTAACAGATTTGACCTTTAAAGTTGATGAAGCTAACAGATTTGACCTTTAGAAGGTTGATGAAGCTAACAGATTTGACCTTTCGAAAGTTGACGAAGCTAACAGATATGACCTTTAGCAGGTTGATAGTGTAACTATAATGCAAGAATCCTCACTGTTATGAGGGTTGAAGGCGCTATTGGATTAATATGGAATTTATTCATTAGACTTTCCACAGTAATATGCTCACGGACAATAAATACTTAAAATAACTTTTTAATTCCCTGCAAATATACTTAATGAACTTGCCAATGAGCTTCTCATTCTACACTTTCATAGGTGTTTGCTATTTTCATTTTGAGACATTGCTATGTTCACTATGGAGTCAACACTGTAGGGCAGGCAGGAGGTTGCAAAAGGGACTCTGTACTGCTCGTCTTGGTGATTATAATTTGCACCTGCTACAGACAGCTCTCTCTCTCTGTCATCTCTCTCTGTCATCTCTCGCTGTCATCTCTCTCTGTCATCTCTCTCCGTCATCTCTCTCCGTCATCTCTCTCCGTCATCTCTCTCTGTCATCTCTCTCTGTCATCTCTCGCTGTCATCTCTCTCTGTCATCTCTCTGTCTGTCATCTCTCGCTGTCTGTCATCTCTGTCTGTCATCTCTCACTGTCATCTCTCACTGTCATCTCTCTCTGTCATCTCTGTCCGTCATCATCTCTCGCTGTCATCCCTCGCTGTCATCTCTCTCTGTCATCTGTCATCTCTCGCTGTCTGTCATCTCTGTCTGTCATCTCTCACTGTCATCTCTCGCTGTCATCTCTCTCTGTCATCTCTCTCTGTCATCTCTCTCTGTCTGTCATCTCTCTCTGTCATCTCTCTCCGTCATCTCTCTCCGTCATCTCTCTCTGTCATCTCTCGCTGTCATCCCTCTCTGTCATCTCTCTCTGTCATCTCTCTCTGTCATCTCTCTCTGTCATCTCTCTCCGCCATCTCTCTCTGTCTGTCATCTCTCGCTGTCATCTCTCTCTCTCTCTCTCTGTCATCTCTCTCTGTCATCTCTGTCCGTCATCTCTCTCTGTCATCTCTCTCTGTCATCTCTCGCTGTCATCTCTCTCTGTCATCTCTCTGTCTGTCATCTCTCGCTGTCTGTCATCTCTGTCTGTCATCTCTCACTGTCATCTCTCACTGTCATCTCTCGCTGTCATCTCTCTCTGTCATCTCTCTCTGTCATCTCTCTCTGTCTGTCATCTCTCTCTGTCATCTCTCTCCGTCATCTCTCTCCGTCATCTCTCTCTGTCATCTCTCGTGTCATCTCTCGCTGTCATCTCTCGTCATCTCTCTCTGTCATCTCTTCCGTCATCTCTCGCTGTCATCTCTCTCTCTCTGTCTGTCATCTCTCGCTGTCTGTCATCTCTCTCCGTCATCTCTCTCTGTCATCTCTCTCTGTCATCTCTGTCCGTCATCTCTCTCTGTCATCTCTCTCTGTCTGTCATCTCTCGCTGTCTGTCATCTCTCTCTGTCATCTCTCTCTGTCTGTCATCTCTCGCTGTCTGTCATCTCTCTCCATCATCTCTCTCCATCATCTCTCTCCGTCATCTCTCTCTGTCATCTCTCTCTGTCATCTCTCTCTGTCATCTCTCTGTGTCATCTCTCGCTGTCTGTCATCTCTCTCTGTCATCTCTCGCTGTCATCCCTCTCTGTCATCTCTCTCCGCCATCTCTCTCTGTCTGTCATCTCTCGCTCTCTGTCATCTCTCTCCGTCATCTCTCTCTGTCATCTCTCTCTGTCATCTCTGTCCGTCATCTCTCTCTGTCATCTCTCGCTGTCATCCCTCGCTGTCATCTCTCTCTGTCATCTCTCTCTGTCATCTCTCTGTCATCTCTCGCTGTCATCTCTCTCTGTCATCTCTCTCTGTCATCTCTCGCTGTCATCTCTCGCTGTCATCTCTCTCTGTCATCTCTCTCTGTCATCTCTCTCTGTCATCTCTCGCTGTCATCTCTCGCTGTCTGTCATCTCTCTCTGTCATCTCTCGCTGTCTGTCATCTCTCTCTGTCATCTCTCTCTGTCATCTCTCTCTGTCATCTCTCTCTGCATACAGGCTGCTCTCAATCAAACTGCTATATTTGATGTTTATCCCATTCGATGACACATTAAAACATTTTATTTTATATTAATCAGAGAGAGAAAGAGATGACCAGGAACTACTTGATTCTCCAATTACATTGGATGAACTACAGGACAAAATACAAACCCTCCAACCCGAAAAAGGCCTGTGGTGTTGATGGTATACTAAATGAAATGATAAAATATACAGACCACAAATTCAAACGGGCTATTCTTAAACTCTTTAACATCATCCTCAGCTCTGGCATCTTCCCCAATATTTGGTACCGAGGCTTGATCACCCCAATCTACAAAAGTGGAGACAAATTTGACCCCAATAACTACCATGGAATATCAGAAAGTATCATCAATAGCAGAGTCCAATATTTCTCAGTGAAAACATTGTCCTGAGCAAATGTCGATTTGGCTTCTTACCAAAATACCGTACAACAGACCACGTACAGTAGACACCCTGCATGCCCTTATTGACAAACAAAACAAACAAAAGCAAAGCCCTCTCATGCTTTGTTCATTTCTAAAAAAGATTTTGATTCAATTTGGCATGAGGGTCTGCTATACAAATCAATGGAAAGCGGTGTTGTGGGGAAAGTATGTGGACATTATAAAATCAATGTACACAAACAACAGGTGTGCAGTTAAAATTGTCAATAAACACAGATTTCCTTCCGCAGAGACAAGGAACAGTCTGCAGCACTCCACTGGCCTCAAATATCTACTGTTTGCAGATGGTCTGGTGAGGTCTGCGGTCAACTCGCTAACCAATACTTCACACAACGGGACAAACACGCAACCATATACGCTGTGCACAACGCAGAACCCCAAACAACGCATGTAGAGCAGAATTAGGCTGTTAACTAGGGGGTATCTACATCCAGAAAAGAGCTGTTCAATTCTACAACCACCTGAAAGGGAAGTGATGCCCACACATTCCACCACAAAGCCCTCACCTACAGAGAGATGTACCTGGAGAAGAGTCCCCTCAGAGCCCTCACCTACAGAGAGATGAACCTAGAGAAGAGTCAGAGTCCTCACCTACAGAGAGATGAACCTGGAGAAGAGTCAGAGTCCTCACCTACAGAGAGATGAACCTGGAGAAGAGTCAGAGTCCTCACCTACAGAGAGATGAACCTAGAGAAGAGTCAGAGCCCTCACCTACAGAGAGATGAACCTAGAGAAGAGACCCCTCGGAGCCCTCACCTACAGAGAGATGAACCTGGAGAAGAGTCCCCTCAGAGCCCTCACCTACAGAAAGATGAACCTGGAGAAGAGTCCCCTCAGAGCCCTCACCTACAGAGAGATGAACCTGGAGAAGAGTCCTCTCAGAGCCCTCACCTACAAAGAGATGAACCTGGAGAAGAGTCAGAGTCCTCACCTACAGAGAGATGAACCTGGAGAAGAGTCAGAGTCCTCACCTACAGAGAGATGAACCTGGAGAAGAGTCCCCTCAGAGCCCTCACCTACAGAGAGATGAACCTAGAGAAGAGTCAGAGTCCTCACCTACAGAGAGATGAACCTAGAGAAGAGTCAGAGTCCTCACCTACAGAGAGATGTACCTGGAGAAGAGTCCCCTCAGAGCCCTCACCTACAGAGAGATGAACCTAGAGAAGAGTCAGAGTCCTCACCTACAGAGAGATGAACCTGGAGAAGAGTCAGAGTCCTCACCTACAGAGAGATGAACCTGGAGAAGAGTCAGAGTCCTCACCTACAGAGAGATGAACCTGGAGAAGAGTCTTCTCAGCCAGCTGGTCCTGGGGCTCTGTTCACAAACACAAAGAGACCCCACAGAGCCCCAGAACAGAAACACATGTAGACCCAACCAGATCATGAGAAAACAAAAAGATAATTACTTGACACACTGGAAAGAATCAAACAAAATAACAGAGCAAACTAGAATGCTATTTGGACCTAAACAGAGAGTACACAGTGGCATGATACCTGACCACTATGAACGACCTTAAATTAAGAATATCCTTGACTATGTACTGTACAGACTCGGTACAGTGAGCATAGCCTTGCTATAGAGAGAAGCCTCCATAGCCTGTCATCTCTCGAGATCCAGGTCTGCCCTGTGGGCTCCACTGCCCACAAAATGCAGGTGGAAACTGAGCTACAGCTCCTAACCTCCTGCCAAATGACCATATAGTAGAGAGACATATTTCCCACAGAACACACAGACCCACAAAGAATTTGAAATCAAATCAAACCTTGATATACTCTCATATCTGTATCTGCGAAATAACGCAGTGTGGAGTCACAGCAGCATCACCATTTGTAGTCCGTTGTCATGAGAAACGGACAACCAGAAGAGCACAAAACTACTGTTTCCCTTGTTTACTACTGTTTCCCTTGTTTACTAATGTTTCCCTTGTTTACTACTGTTTCCCTTGTTTACTACTGTTTCCCTTGTTTACTACTGTTTCCCTTGTTTACTACTGTTTCCCTTGTTTACTACTGTTTCCCTTGTTTACTACTGTTTCCCTTGTTTACTACTGTTTCCCTTGTTTACTACTGTTTCCCTTGTTTACTACTGTTTGTTTACTTCACTTTAGTTTATTGTCCGTTCCACTTGCTTCGGCAACGTAAACATGTGTTTCCCATGTCAATAAAGCTTTTTTGAATTGAATTGAGAGCGGAGAGACAGAACGACATGTCAATAGATGCCGTGTGGTGAGACGAGGCATGACCCTGAGGTCGTGACCCTGACAGCGCCCTATCCCCTTCAGACTGAGAGCGTAACAGACCCCCTAAACTCACTCTGTTTCATAACAGATATTACATAGAAAAACGCCAGTGGGACTGTAGTCAATGGTAACTACATTACATTCTGGGCCTCACATTCAATATAAAATACACACTACATCATATGAGTCAGACTCAATTATATGGCTTTACAGGGAACATTGCTCCATTAGAAAGCTGATAGGAAGATGGTGTGTGTCCCAAATGGCACCCTATTCCCTATATAGTGCACTAATTTAGACCAGGGCCTATAGGGTTTTGGTCAAAAGTAGTGCACTATGTAGACAATACAGGTATTTGGGAGGCATCCTAAGTCTATATCAGAATGTTGACATTTACATGAAAAGAACACTGACTCCCTATGTGGTCCACTTCACAATACATCGAACTGTCATTTCACCACGAATTGGAACAGAACAGTCGAGTTGATCCCTGCCTGTAGATGGGACCGTAACCGTTAGCGACAGCAATTCCGACCAATATGTCACAGCGTAATCTCTCACGGAGAGATGTACGTCAACACAACTAGCACCGTAGAATCTGTCAGGAAGGAAAGGGATAGGTGGGATAACGAGCGGCATTAGTTTTTAGTGTTTGGGTTTTTACTCACTGGAAATTTGGACAAATCAAGATTCCACAGGTGTTGTCATTTTTTGAAATTCCGGAAGTGGCGGAACATTCGGTCTTAACTTGTAAAAAGAGAGGGTGGAGCTCCTCGTTACGGTTCTGCTCCTTGTTCTAGAATCTCTCGATCTCTTAATAACATGTTCTAGAATCTCTCGATCTCTTAACATGTTCTAGAATCTCTCGATCTCTTAACATGTTCTAGAATCTCTCGATCTCTTAACATGTTCTAGAATCTCTCGATCTCTTAACATGTTCTAGAATCTCTCGATCTCTTAACATGTTCTAGAATCTCTCGATCTCTTAACATGTTCTAGAATCTCTCGATCTCTTAACATGTTCTAGAATCTCTCGATCTCTTAACATGTTCTAGAATCTCTCAATCTCTTAACATGTTCTAGAATCTCTCAATCTCTTAACATGTTCTAGAATCTCTCAATCTCTTAACATGTTCTAGAATCTCTCAATCTCTTAACATGTTCTAGAATCTCTCAATCTCTTAACATGTATGGACCCAGAACTTAATCGAGCAGCTAACCAATTACTTAAGACTTTAGTTCTGGGATAACCGAGACGTCCCCGGCGTGACACTATATAAAACACACTGTCAGTCCCCTTGGGTGTACACTTTGATTGGTCAGTCAGAAAATTATAACATTCTTTGTAACATTCTCTGAGTCTTTATTGGTTGCCTGTGAAAGCTGTTTCTGGGCAGGTTGGGGCTTGAAGCATCAGAGTTGCGGGTTTGACCACATGCTGAATAAATTGAACTCTAAGTTAACTCTAACTCCCTTTGGATAAAAATGGCTAAATGACCATGTGATTATTACACTTCCGATGCGTCTGGTTCCTGAAGCTGCATTGAACTCTCAGTTTCTAAAAAAACCCATCTACTTAAAGGGTAAATTGGCAGTTTAAAACCTGTAACAAAGCCGGGCACCCTGCCATTGTTTTTCAGTAAACAACTGAGGGATGGGGAACCTTAACCACTCTCAGATTCATAGAATAGCCGGGCACCCTGCCATTGTTTTTCGGTAAACAACTGAGGGATGGGGAACCTTAACCACTCTCAGATTCATAGAATAGCCGGGCACCCTGCCATTGTTTTTCGGTAAACAACTGAGGGATGGGGAACCTTAACCACTCTCAGATTCATAGAATAGCCGGGCACCCTGCCATTGTTTTTCGGTAAACAACTGAGGGATGGGGAACCTTAACCACTCTCAGATTCATAGAATAGCCGGGCACCCTGCCATTGTTTTTCGGTAAACAACTGAGGGATGGGGAACCTTAACCACTCTCAGATTCATAGAATAAGCTATGGATGTAATGACTGATCATCCATCATGTAAAGAGTACTGATATAACCATGTATTAAGGCTATAAATGATGTTGCTTTACAATGTTGACAAACAATGGTATGAAACGTATATTTTGGGTTCTGATGGGACACTAATCTGAGCTCATGAGGCATTTATAAGTTATATTCATCAAGAATTGATGGGAATATATAATTAATATAAACGTTTTTTTTAAAGTATGTGCCAATTGCAGATTTCCCCATTTAATGGCCATGTGATTATTGTCTGATTCTGGACTGGTATGATTCCCCAGGGCAGGTGTACAGAGAGGCTACCGCTGAGTCCCAAATGGCATTCTATTTCCCTATATAGAGTACTAAAGTAGTACACTATATAGAGACTAGGGATTCCATTTGGGACGCAACCTTAAATAGGCTGTCGGTCCTCTGAGGCTTGGAGGGCCCTGCTGGAGACTCCGCTTTCAGGAAGGCCAAAAAAAGATCATCAAGGACAACAACCACCCGAGCCACTGCCTGTTCACCCCGCTATCATCCAGAAGGCGAGGTCAGTACAGGTGCATCAAAGCAGGGACCGAGAGACTGAAAAACAGCTTCTATCTCAAGGCTATCAGACTGTTAAACAGTCATCACTAACTCAGAGAGGCTGTTGCCTACATTGAGACCCAATCACTGGACACTTTAATAAATGAATCACGAGTCACTTTAAACAATGCCACTTTAATAATGTTTTCATATCTTACATTACTCATATCACATGTATATACTGTATTTTATACCATCTATTGTACCTTGCTTATGCCGCTCTGCCATCTCTCATCCATATATTTATATGTACAGTTTAAGTCGGAAGTTTACATACACTTAGGTTGGAGTCATTAAAACTCGTTTTTCAACCACTCCACAAATTTCTTGTTAACAAACTATAGTTTTGGCAAGTCGGTTAGGACATCTACTTTGTGCATGACACAAGTCATTTTTCCAACAATTGTTTACAGACACTCACTTTCATTCACTTATAATTCACTTATAATTTACTGTATCACAATTCCAGTGGGTCAGAAGTTTACATACACTAAATTGACTGTGCCTTTAAACAGCTTGGAAAATTCCAGAACATGATGTCATGGCTTTAGAAGCTTCTGATAGGCTAATTGACATAATTTGAGTCAATTGGAGGTGTACCTGTGGATGTATTTCAAGGCCTACCTTCAAACTCAGTGCCTCTTTGCTTGACATCATGGGACAATCAAAAGAAATCAGCCAAGACCTCAGAAAAAAATAAACCTCCACAAGTCTGATTCATCCTTGGGAGCAATTTCCAAACGCCTGAAAGTACCAAATCAAATCAAATCTGAGTTTATTTGTTACATGCGCTGAATACAACAGGTGTAGGGAGACCTTACAGTGAAATGCTGAATACAACAGGTGTAGTAGACCTTACAGTGAAATGCTGAATACAACAGGTGTAGTAGACCTCACAGTGAAATGCTGAATACAACAGGTGTAGTAGACCTTACAGTGAAATGCTGAATACAACAGGTGTAGGTAGACCTTACAGTGAAATGCTGAATACAACAGGTGTATTGACAGTGAAATGCTGAATACAACAGGTGTAGTAGACCTTACAGTGAAATGCTGAATACAACAGATGTAGGTAAACCTTACAGTGAAATGCTGAATACAACAGGTGTAGTAGACCTTACAGTGAAATGCTGAATACAACAGGTGTAGGGAGACCTTACAGTGAAATGCTGAATACAACAGGTGTAGTAGACCTTACAGTGAAATGCTGAATACAACAGGTGTAGTAGACCTTACAGTGACATGCTGAATACAACAGGTGTAGTAGACCTTACAGTGAAATGCTGATTACAACAGGTGTAGGTAGACCTTACAGTGAAATGCTGAATACAACAGGTGTAGTAGACCTTACAGTGAAATGCTGAATACAACAGGTGTAGTAGACCTTACAGTGAAATGCTGAATACAACAGATGTAGGTAAACCTTACAGTGAAATGCTGAATACAACAGGTGTAGTAGACCTTACAGTGAAATGCTGAATACAACAGGTGTAGTGAGACCTTACAGTGAAATGCTGAATACAACAGGTGTAGGTAGACCTTACAGTGAAATGCTGAATACAACAGGTGTAGTAGACCTTACAGTGAAATGCTGAATACAACAGGTGTAGTAGACCTTACAGTGGAATGCTGAATACAACAGGTGTAGTAGACCTTACAGTGAAATGCTGAATACAACAGGTGTAGGTAGACCTTACAGTGAAATGCTGAATACAACAGGTGTAGGTAGACCTTACAGTGAAATGCTGATTACAACAGGTGTAGGTAGACCTTACAGTGAAATGCTGAGTACAACAGGTGTAGTAGACCTTACAGTGACATGCTGAATACAACAGGTGTAGGTAGACCTTACAGTGAAATGCTTATTTACAGGCTCTAACCAATAGCGCAAAAAAGGTGTTCGGTGAACAATAGGTAGGTAAAGAAATAAAAACAACAGTAAAAAGACAGGCTATATACAGTAGAGAGGCTATATACAGTAGAGGTTATATATATATATATGGTTTGGCACACAATGCAAATAGTCCGGGTAGCCATTTGATTACCTGTTCAGGAGTCTTATGGCTTGGGGGTAAAAACTGTTGAGAAGCCTTTTTGTCCTAGACTTGGCACTCCGGTACCGCTTGCCATGCGGTAGTAGAGAGAACAGTCTATGGCTGGGGTCTTTGACAATTTTTAGGGCCTTCCTCTGACACTGCTCACAGATCACTACACCTGTATATAGCTCATCTGTAAATAGCCCATCCAATCTACCTCATCCCCATACTGTATTTATTTACTTATCTTGCTCCTTTGCACACCAGTATCTCTACTTGTAGATTAATCTTCTGCACATCTACCATTCCAGTGTTTAATTTCTATATTGTAATTACTTTGCCACCATGGCCTATTTATTGCCTTACCTCTCTTATCCTACCTCATTTGCACATGCTGCATATAGATTTTTCTACTGTATTATTGACTGTATGTTTGTTTACTCCATCTGTAACTCTGTGTTGTTGTATGTGTCAAACTGCTTTGCTTTATCTTGGCCAGGTCGCAGTTGCAAATGAGAACTTCTTCTCAACTAGGCTACCTGGTTAAATAAATAAAATGACCATTGTTATGTTTGTAGGAAAAAGGGGGAGGCTTGCAAGCCAAAGAACACCACCCCAACCGTGAAGCATGTGGGTGGAAGCATCATGTTGTGGGGGTGCTTTGCTGCAGGAGTTAAACAATTTAAAGGCAATGCTATCAAATACTAATTTAGTGTATGTAAACTTCTGACCCACTGGGAATGTGATGAAAGAAATAAAAGCTGAAATAAATCATTCTCTCTACTAGTATTCTGACATTTCACATTCTTAAAATAAAGTGCTGATCCTAACTGACCTAAAACAGGGATTTTTTACTTGGATTAAATGTCAGGAATTGTGAAACACTGAGATTAAATGTACTTGGCTAAGGTGTATGTAAACTTCCGACTTCAACTGCACATATTCTCATTCACCCCTTTAGATTTGTGTGTATTAGGTAGTTGTTGTGAAATTGTTAGTATACTTGTTAGATATTACTGCATTGCTGGAACTAGAAGCGCAAGCATTTCGCTACACTCACATTGCTAACCATGTGTACTTGACAAAAGCTGTGGGAACTATCTGGATCTCTGTCTGGATCTCTGTCTGTCTGTCTGTCTGTCTGTCTGTCTGTCTGTCTGTCTGTCTGTCTGTCTGTCTGTCTGTCTGTCTGTCTGTCTGTCTGTCTGTCTGTCTGTCTGTCTGTCTGTCTGTCTGTCTGTCTGTCTGTCTGTCTGTCTGTCTGTCTGTCTGTCTGTCTGTCTGTCTGTCTGTGTCGAGTAAAGGTGGTCTTTGAAGTAAAGTTAATCTTCTCTCAGAGGCAGAAGCATGCAGGGACACACAGACAGACTCACACACACTCTTACTATCTCCCAACTGCTAATCCCATAAAGTTCTGATTGGTGGAGTGCTGCAGAGTGCTTCTGGAAGGTTCTCTCATCTCCACAGAGGAACTCTGAAGCTCTGTCAGTGTAGCCATTGGGTTCTTGGTCGCCTCCCTGACCAAGGCCTTTCTCCCCCGATTGTTCAGTTTGGCCGGGCGGACAGCTCTAGGAAGAGCCTTGGTGGTTCCAAATGTCTTCCATTTAGGAATGATGGAGGCCACTGTGTTCTTGAGGACCTTCAATGCTGCATACATTTTTTGGTACCCTTCCCCAGACCTGTACCCAGATCCGGTCTTGGAGCTCTAAGGACAATTCTTTGACCTCAGGGCTCTCGTTTTTGCTCTGACATTAACTGCCAACTGTGGGACCTTATATAGACAGGTGTGTGCCTTCCAAAGCATGTCCAATCAATTAAATTTACCACAGTTGTAGAAATATCTCAAGGATGATCAATGGAAAGAGGATGCACCTGAGCTTAATTTCGAGTCTCATAACACATAAGGTATTTATGTTTCGTTTTTGTGTGAAAAAAAAACAAAGTTTACACTTGGTCATTATGGGGTATTGTGGGTAGATTGATGAGTATTATTATTTTTTTAAATCCATTTTAGAATAAGGACGTTACGTAACAAAATGTGGGAAAGGGGGAGGGGTCTGAATACAAAATGTGGAAAAGGGGAGGGGTCTGAATACAAAATGTGGAAAAGGGGGAGGGGTCTGAATACGAAATGTGGGAAAGGGGGAGGGGTCTGAATACAAAATGCACTGTAATACTTGGTCTTGTCAGTTACAGTTCAGAATAGTTTTTTTTTACACCAAGGTCAGTTTAGTAAAATCTTGCCTTGTTTCTGCCCTGTCTTTGGTTTAGTATATCAATGGGTTGCTGCACTACACCTGACCATGTAGCAGGAGAAATAAAAAATAATGTCATTTAACAGGAAAACAGGAAAACTCTACTGCACTTAAACAGAGTTTTACACTTATCAGGACTGTACTTTTCCCCCATATAGGGAACATTGATTTAGTTCCAGTATTCTGCCCTACCAAGCAAAAAAAGAAGCAAACTGCTCATAGCGTGGACCTGAAAAAAATGGCTTTTATTTACCTTGGTTTCACAGTAACTTAATACAGTTACAGCTAAACATGACCCCCATTTTCTCCAAAACACAATTACAACAGAGGCAGGATACTTGTCCACATGATTAAGCATGTATTTAATGTATTTAATGTTAACTCATTAACTCATTTTCGACCAAATGAGCAGTTACTGCCTTTTTGCTTGGCAGGGCCGTTTACCGGAGTGAACCATTAGCTGACTGTTTGCACTAGATATTCACTGTCTGCGTGGCTGTGTTTGACTTGGCACATTCATTGTGGGTATAAATAAGGCAAGGTACACTGGTGTCCAACAGAAATCCCATCATTCATCAGCCTGAGGTGTTCTGCACCTGACCTTGAGACATTTATTCAGCCATCAATTGGCAGTGCTAGTTAGTGTAATGCTCCGGGTGTCGTGGGTGTGGAGTCAGACGCAGGAGACAGAGAGTGCTATGCTGTGCTCTTTAATGCACTAACACACCACTGGGTGCTCACAATAATAACAGCCCCAAACACAGGGGACGAAAAATGTACAACTGAAATACACGACCAGGAACAAACACGTTACTCTACTACAGAGCCGAAGGTTACAATAATTAATCACGCACAACAAACAGGCGGGCCGGCTGTCTAATAAAGCCCCACTAATTATCACAAACAGGTGCTACCAATAAACATACAAGGAGGGGGAGGAAAGACAATCAGTGGCAGCTAATAGGCTGGTGACGACGACCGCCGAGCGCCACCCGACCGGGAAGGGAAGCCACCCTCGTTCGGACTCGTGACAGTTAGAGAGAGATAGGGAGGCAGAGAAAGAGGTGTCACGAACCAGCTCCTAGCCCGTAAAAAAGAGGGAGACAACCTTAGAGATAACGGAATAACAACAAATATATTTCTTAAACAAAGTAAACTACATCCTAGTAAGAATGCTGTGTGTGTAGTCCGTAGAGTAAGTGAGGGGATGCGTACGTAGATGGTGATGTTGAGAGGTGCCAAAGCAAACAAACAAACCACAAAATTCCACAACTAAAATCCGACAGTATGTCTGCGTGGAGAGAGTCTCCTCGAATGAATGGGGGACAGGTGTATGAGTCCCAATTCACTGACGAACCCTCCCGGCTCCGCACACCGACATCCTATTAAGGAAAACAAGAGCAAAGAGAAAGAATTTGGACAGACAGAGTGGGAGGGTCGTCACAGAGGCAGAGAAAGAGGAGAGAGAGAGATAGAATGAGAGAGAGAAGGAGCAAGAGAGAGAAAGAGGAGGGAGAGATATAGAATGAGAGAGAGAAGGGAGCGAGGGAGGGAGGGAGGAGGGAGGGAGGGAGGGAGGGAGGGAGGGAGGGAGGGAGGGAGGGAGGGAGGGAGGGAGGGAGGGAGGGAGGAGGGAGGGAGAGGCAGAGTGAGAGAGAAAGAAAGAAAGAAAGAGAGAAAACAATTGAGAGAAAGAGAAAGAAAGAAAGAAAGAAAGAAAGAAAGAAAGAAAGAAAGAAAGAAAGAAAGAAAGAGAGAGATGCTCACATAACTTTCATTAGTTGGCTAAGGTTTTTTCAAATCAAATCAAATCAAATGTTGTCACATACACATGGTTAGCAGATGTTAATGCTAGTTACAAATGCTTGTGCTTCTAGTTCAGAATAAAAAGCAAGTAATCTAACTAACAATTTACTTCTTATACACAGTGTAAGGGGATAAAGAATATGTACATAAGTATAATGAGTGATGGTACAGAGCAGCATAGGCAAGATACAGTAGATGATATCGAATACAGTATATACATATGAGATAAGTATGTAAACCAAGTGGCATAGTTAAAGTGGCTAGTGATACATGTATTACAGGATGCAGTCGTTGATATAGAGTACAGTATCCTATGCATATGACAATGTAGGGTAAGTAACTTATATAAGGTAGCATTGTTTAAAGTGGCTAGTGATATATTTACATCATTTCCCATCAATTCCCATGATTAAAGTGGCTGGAGTGAGTCTGTCATTGACAGTGTGAGTCACTCATGTTAGTGGTGGCTGTTTAACAGTCTGATGGCCTTGAGATAGAAGCTGTTTTCAGTCTCTCGGTCCCAGCTTTGATGCACCTGTACTGACCTCGCCTTCTGGATGACAGCGGGGTGAACAGGCAGTGGCTCGGTGGTTGATGTCCTTGATGATCTTTATGGCCTTCCTGTAGCATCAGGTGTCCTGGAGGGCAGGTAGTTTGCCCCCGGTGATGCGGTGCAGACCTCACTACCCTCTGGAGAGCCTTACGGTTGAGGGCTTGCCATACCAGGCGGTGATCCCCGCCAGGATGCTCTCGATTGTGCATCTGTAGAAGTTTGTGAGTGCTTTTGGTGACCTGGTAGCCTCCTGAGGGCTCTGCGCCTTCCTCACGATGCTGTCTGTGTGAGTGGACCAATTCAGGTCTGTGATGTGTATGCCGAGGAACTTAAAACTTGCTACCCTCTCCACTACTGTTTCATCGATGTGGATAGGGGGTGTTCCTCTGGGTTTCCTGAAGTCCACAATCATCTCCTTAGTTTTGTTGACGTTGAGTGTGAGGTTGTTTTCCTGACCTGGTACTCCTCCCTGTAGGCCGCTCTATTGTCCCTACCACTGTTGTATCAAACTCCGATTGAGTTGGGCGTGCATGGCCTGGGGTGAACAGGGAGTCAGGAGCTCTATTGTCCCTGTTGAGGATCAGCATCAGGGGCGGCCCGTCAGGAAGTCCAGTACCCAGTTGCCTGGTCGAGACCCAGGGTCTCAGGACGCTCTATGGTGTCCCTGTAGTCGATGAACAGCATTCTCAGGTATTCCTCTTGTCCAGATGGGTTAGGGCAGTGTGCAGTGGGTTGAGATTGCATCGTCTGTGGACCTATTTGGGCGGTAAGCAAATTGGAGTGGGTCAAGGGTGTCAGGTCGGGTGGAGGTGATATGGCCTTGACTAGTCTCTCAAAGCACTTCATGATGACGGATGTGAGTGCCAGTCAGGTTACCTTAGCTTTCTTGGGAACAGGAACAATGGTGGCCCTCTTGAAGCATGTGGGAACAGCAGACTGGTATAGGGATTGATTGAATATGTCCGTAAACACACCAGCTGGTCCTGCTCTGAATGGCCTGGGCCTGCAGCCTTGCAGTTTAAATGTCTTACTCACTTCGGCTGCAGTGAAGGAGAGACCGCATGTTTCTTGCAGGCCGTGTCAGTGGCACTGTATTGTCCACAAAGCGGGCAAAAAAGCATGCTAGCTAGTTACAGTGCCTTCAGAAAACATTCTCACCCCTTTACTTTTCCCACATGTTATCATGTTACTCGGGCTGCGTTGACCATATTACTGCCACACCAGCAGTCCTGAGACATGACTGCAGTAACATTCCACATGACTGTTGAGTCACTATAATCTTTTGTGTTGGTAGTACCTGTCTCTAATGGCCTGGTACTCAGGGCTCTACTGTCCCTTCATCAGGTTCTTACGGCCTGGTACTCAGGGCTCTACTGTCCCTTCATCAGGTTCTTATGGCCTGGTACTCAGGGCTCTACTGTCCCTTCATCAGGTCTTAATGGCCTGGTACTCAGGGCGCTACTGTCCCTTCATCAGGTCTTAATGGCCTGGTACTCAGGGCTCTATTGTCCCTCCATCAGTCCGTAAGGACCTGGTACTCAGGGCTCTATTGTCCCTCCATCAGGTCCTTATGGCCTGGTGCTCAGGGCTCTATTGTCCCTCCATCAGGTTTTAATGGCCTGGTACTCAGGGCTCTATTGTCCCTCCATCAGGTTCTAATGGCCTTGTACTCAGGGCTCTATTGTGCCTCCAACAGGTCCTAATGGCCTGGTACTCAAATCTCTACTGTCACTGACATCAGGTCCTAATGGCCTGGTACTCAGGGCTCTATTGTCCCCCCATCAGGTCCTAATGGCCTGGTACTCAGGGCTCTATTGTCCCTCCATCAGGTCCTAATGGCCTGGTACTCAGGGCTCTATTGTCCCTCCATCAGGTCCTAATGGCCTGGTACTCAGGGCTCTATTGTCCCTCCATCAGGTTCTAATGGCCTTGTACTCAGGGCTCTCTTTTCCCTCCATCAGGTCCTAATGGCCTGATACTCAGGGCTCTATTGTCCCTCTGACCACTCTGACATCAATGCAAATGCATTCTAAATCACATCAAACACTGATGATCAAAAGAGTATCCTGCTTTTAAAAGACACCTTTCTGTGAATAATCAATTTGAAGAAAGAAGTTCAACAGCAGGTTGAAACTGGGTGTAAAACAAGGTCTTTGTGGATGTTGTTTCAAAGCCTAACACAACGAAATGGACAGCACTTTCTAAAGTGATGATTAATTCAAAACAGCCATATACATAGGCTTATATATGAGCCCCCCGAGTTAAAATAATGATTGTGCCCTTATACAATACACAGCCCTCTGCATATTACACAAGGCCGATTTTTATTTTTATTTTCTTATGATTTAAGATGTCTTTGGTACATAAAACAAAAGCTACTAAAGTAAGTAAATAGATGTATTAGTCTGAAATATATAAAGGTCATCTCGTCAAAAGAAGTGAGGCTCTCCAGTCTCCATGCTCATCAGTTCCTCATTCAACATATTTTATTCTACTTCACTCAATCCGGCTTTAAATGTCTTCCATCCTAGCTGTTTTACATTCCCCTGAGACCAACTTGAAATATTTCCACGGTCACATATTGTCAGATTGTCAATAAACAGCCGCGCTAGTGTGTCTCCTTTCTGTATCACCGAATTTTACGCGAGGAAAAAAAACGAATAGGCTGGACGCTACGCATTAATCAGATCGTTCAGCGCAGACGTGATACGCTGCCAGACCGCACCGGAGCGTCACTCCATACATCTAGTGAAGGCAGATCAAAGTTGAATCAATGTCTTTGAAGATCACATAATGATTCAGTAGTATTCTATATAACACAACTTCATATCATAGTATAACGTTACTGTCACACCCCCCCCCCCAAAAAAAACAGCACCTCATTTCTTATGAGATTTAGGATGGTTAGATGAAAACTCCATCAACAATAAATATCATGCGCCAAAACTCAACAGAGCGCGAATGTAGGCTACTAGGCAGAATGTGCTTTGATTGGAACAAAATACAGGAAGGCCACTTATATATTTTTTGTTGTCGATGAAGGTATTTGATTGGGGAATGGGGATCCATTTTTATGATGGGAAATTATAATCAAATCAAATTGTATTGGCTTACATACGCCTGTCTTACACACACACACACGAGCGCACACAAACACTTATACACACAAACACTTACACACAATACACACACTCACTTTGCTTGTACTCATGTTAAAGCCAACGCTTGACATTTTAATTAAATATTTGCATCTAGTCGTCATGTATTCATTATCTTTAACTGGTTAAATGTTTATAGTTTGCATGTTTCAGTAATGATTAACATAGTCATAAACCTCTGCTTGATTTAGCTTTTGGTATATTTGGCATTTTTATACATATTCTGTATTTCCCCTGAAGAAAGCAATAATTAATCAGCACACTACCGGAAATAAATGGACACTACCGGTTATAAAATGTGTGTGGGGGGGGGGTGGGGGGTGGGGGGGACCACCCTACCGAAAGTGGCTATGCCATTCTGATAACCATCTGCTAGGTGGTTGCTACCTAAAGTCCCCAGGACATTCACAGTATTAGTCACGACTGCCTTCTCTTCTTGTGCACCAGAGGGCATGGAATAATCTACATGCTTCATCTAGATCTGTTACTGCCACTGAATGAATGTAAAATATTAATGTGTTTACAGAGGAGCCTTTTTTAAATCAGGCCTGGTGTCCCCAATATTTCATAGTATTCTATTGTTTCCAGTCCTTGTCTTATATTATCTCCAATGTATCGTCCATGTTAAAAAACCTGTCTGATTAGGATGAATAATATCTGACAATACTTTTTCAATTTTAATGCGCCAAGCATTTTGCCAGGATTTTGCATCACAACACTGAAGTGTAAGAGGTCTACATTTTTTAAAAATGGACTGGATCTTTATATATACACCATTTGGGTCCTGTTTCAGTAATAATGATATCAGACCTTCTTGTTGCGTTTCTGATAATCTACCATTTATATAGGAGTGGTTAAAACCTGTTACGGCTAGACGTTCCGCTAGCGGAACCCCTCGACAACATCCGGTGAAATGGCAGAGCGCCAAATTCAAATTAAATTACTATTAACATTAAACTTTCATGAAATCACACATGCAATACACCAAATTAAAGCTACACTTGTTGTTAATGCAGCCAACGTGTCAGATTTCAAAAAGGCTTTACGGCAAAAGCAAACCATGCGATTATCTGAGGACAGCACCCCATCAAACGAACACAGACAATCATATTTCAACCCGCCAGGCGTGACACAAAACTCAGAAATAAAGATATAATTCATGCCTTACCTTTGACAAGCTTCTTCTGTTGGCACTCCAATATGTCTCATAAACAAATGGTCCTTTTGTTCGATTAATTTCATTGTTATATATCCATAATGTCCATTTATTTGGCGCGTTTGATCCAGAAAAACACAGGTTCCAACTAGCGCAACATGACTACAAAATATCTCATAAATTACCTGTAATCTTTGTCCAAACATTTCAAACAACTTTCCTAATACAACTTTAGGTATTTTTTTATGTAAATTATCAATAAAATTTCAGACGGGATAAACTGTGTTCAATACCGGAGGACAACAAAGTGGAGCGTGCTTTCAGGTCACGCGCCTCTAACAAACAGTACACTTCACTCAACCCTCGTTCTGAACAGGGCTACTTCTTCATTACACAAAAGAAAAACTTCAACCAATTTCTAAAGACTGTTGACATCCAGTGGAAGCGATAGGAACTGCAAGAAAGTGCTTTAGAAATCCAGATCCCCAAAAAAACAAATTCCTGGATGGTTGGCCTTTGGGTTTCGCCTGCCAAATAAGCTCTGTTATACTCACAGACATAATTCAAACAGTTTTAGAAACTTCAGGGTGTTTTCCATCCAAATCTACCAATAATATGCATATCCTAGCTTCTGGGCCTGAGTAGCAGGCAGTTTACTTTGGGCATGCTTTTCACCCGGATGTGAAAATATTGCCTCATAGCCCGAAGAGGATATTATTAAAACATGCTAATAATAGTCCTCTGAGTATATCAAAAAAAGTTTGGTATACTTCCACTGGTATGCCATCCAGCCCTGGAGTTTGGTATCCTTCCACTGGTATGTCATCCAGCCCTGGAGTTTGGTATACTTCCACTGGTATGCCATCCAGCCCTGGAGTTTGGTATACTTCCACTGGTAGGCCATCCAGCCCTGCAGTTTGGTATACTTCCACTGGTAGGCCATCCAGCCCTGGAGTTTGGTATACTTCCACTGCTATGCCATCCAGCCCTGGAGTTTGGTATACTTCCACTGCTATGCCATCCAGCCCTGCAGTTTGGTCTACCTCCACTGGTAGGCCATCCAGCCCTGGAGTTTGGTATACTTCCACTGGTAGGCCATCCAGCCCTGGAGTTTGGTCTACCTCCACTGGTATGTCATCCAGCCCTGGAGTTTGGTATACTTCCACTGGTATGCCATCCAGCCCTGGAGTTTGGTATACTTCCACTGCTATGCCATCCAGCCCTGGAGTTTGGTATACTTCCACTGGTAGGCCATCCAGCCCTGGAGTTTGGTATACTTCCACTGGTATGCCATCCAGCCCTGGAGTTTGGTCTACCTCCACTGGTATGTCATCCAGCCCTGGAGTTTGGTATACTTCCACTGTTATGCCATCCAGCCCTGCAGTTTGGTATACTTCCACTGCTATGCCATCCAGCCCTGGAGTTTGGTATACTTCCACTGCTATGCCATCCAGCCCTGGAGTTTGGTATACTTCCACTGCTATGCCATCCAGCCCTGCAGTTTGGTCTTCCACTGCTATGCCATCCAGCCCTGGAGTTTGGTATACTTCCACTGCTATGCCATCCAGCCCTGGAGTTTGGTATACTTCCACTGGTAGGCCATCCAGCCCTGGAGTTTGGTATACTTCCACTGGTATGCCATCCAGCCCTGGAGTTTGGTATACTTCCAATGGTAGGCCATCCAGCCCTGGAGTTTGGTATACTTCCACTGCTATGCCATCCAGCCCTGGAGTTTGGTATCCTTCCACTGCTATGCCATCCAGCCCTGGAGTTTGGTATACTTCCACTGGTAGGCCATCCAGCCCTGGAGTTTGGTATACTTCCACTGGTAGGCCATCCAGCCCTGGAGTTTGGTATACTTCCACTGGTATGCCATCCAGCCCTGGAGTTTGGTATACTTCCACTGCTATGCCATCCAGCCCTGCAGTTTGGTCTACCTCCACTGGTAGGCCATCCAGCCCTGGAGTTTGGTATACTTCCACTGGTAGGCCATCCAGCCCTGGAGTTTGGTCTACCTCCACTGGTATGTCATCCAGCCCTGGAGTTTGGTATACTTCCACTGGTAGGCCATCCAGCCCTGGAGTTTGGTATACTTCCACTGCTATGCCATCCAGCCCTGGAGTTTGGTATACTTCCACTGGTAGGCCATCCAGCCCTGGAGTTTGGTATACTTCCACTGGTATGCCATCCAGCCCTGGAGTTTGGTCTACCTCCACTGGTATGTCATCCAGCCCTGGAGTTTGGTATACTTCCACTGTTATGCCATCCAGCCCTGCAGTTTGGTATACTTCCACTGCTATGCCATCCAGCCCTGGAGTTTGGTATACTTCCACTGCTATGCCATCCAGCCCTGGAGTTTGGTATACTTCCACTGCTATGCCATCCAGCCCTGCAGTTTGGTATACTTCCACTGCTATGCCATCCAGCCCTGGAGTTTGGTATACTTCCACTGCTATGCCATCCAGCCCTGGAGTTTGGTATACTTCCACTGGTAGGCCATCCAGCCCTGGAGTTTGGTATACTTCCACTGGTATGCCATCCAGCCCTGGAGTTTGGTATACTTCCAATGGTAGGCCATCCAGCCCTGGAGTTTGGTATACTTCCACTGCTATGCCATCCAGCCCTGGAGTTTGGTATCCTTCCACTGCTATGCCATCCAGCCCTGGAGTTTGGTATACTTCCACTGCTATGCCATCCAGCCCTGGAGTTTGGTATACTTCCACTGCTATGCCATCCAGCCCTGGAGTTTGGTATCCTTCCACTGCTATGCCATCCAGCCCTGGTGTTTTCTCAGACTTAAAGGCTTTAATTGCATCAAGAAGTTCCTCCTCTGTAATGTGGCCTTCACATGAGTCTTTCTGTACAGATGTTCATTTGACATTATTAATAGGAACAAAATCCATACAATTAGTTTCATTTAGTGGAGATGGAGGAGACTGAAACGAAAACATATTCTTAAAGTACTTTACTTCCTCTTTCAAAATATATTTTGGTGAATCATGCGTGACTCCATCATTTGTAACAATTTTTAATACATTTGTTTTGGTAGCATTTCTATATTGAAGATTGAAAAACAATTTGGTACATTTTTCCCCATATTCCATCCAGTTCTTTATTTTTATAGTATGTTATACTGGATCTTTCCTGAATAAGTTCCTCCATTTCTTGTTGTTTTTCCTCTAACTTATTCTTTGCCTCTATGGTACAGATTTTATTGCTATCTAACTGTACTGTTAGTCCTTCAATTTCCTTTGTTAATATGGGCTCTTTTGATCGAAATTGCTTTTGTTTTATTGATGAGTACTGAATTGCATGGCCTCTATAGGCACATTTAAAAGTGTCCGATACAATAAGGGGATCTGCTGTACCTATGCTATGTCTGAAAAAGTCAGTTATAAATTATTCTCTCCTAGTTCTAAACAATTTATAATCTAGTAGGCTTTGATTAAATTTCCAATATCCTCGCCCACATGGAAATGCTGTAAGAGTAATATACAGTGGGGAAAACAAGTATTTGATACACTGCCAATTTTGCAGGTTTTCCTACTTACAAAGCACGTAGAGGTCTGTAATTTTTTATCATAGGTACACTTCAAGTGTGAGAGACGGAATCTAAAACAAAAATCCAGAAAATCACATTGTAGGATTTTTAAGTAATTAATTAGCATTTGTATTGATAATCAAATATAATCAGATGCCTGCTCTGATGTGGGAAACATGTTTTATCACTGGATACAGGGCGATTAATACGCCTAAGGTGTGTGTGTGTGTGTGTGTGTGTGCGTGCGACTGTAATTAGAATGTCAACGGTCTGTGTTTCTCCTCTTGCTCAAACCCCGCTGTCGACACATCACACTCTCTATAAAGTTGATAGACCTGAGCGTTGTATTTAATGCTCTGGAACTAAACGGGTACCACGTAATAGGTTAGGTATAGGTTAGCTATAGGTAGCCACGTAATAGGCCTTCAGATGTGATGTCATCGGTTGTGACCAATCGTGTAATTTATTATTAATAGTTAATTTCCAGAATATCCTGTATAAATAAAGGTTCAATGAAAATAATGTGTAAATTGGTGTGTGGGTAAAGAGGAGGAGGGGGGGGACTCTGGGTTCTTTTGAAGATAGGCCCCCCCCGTGATGAGGGAGAGTCCCTAGGCCGCGGGGCCGACAGGTGACCTTTAACCTTGCGTCTGTGTCTTCTTATGTCCATGACGTCAACTCTAACGGCTCTCTAACCTACATCCGTATACTTACTTGAACTCTGACCTCTGACCTCTCATACAGTGTTAACCGTAAACACCTTCACTCTCACCTGCTCTTCATCCTTCTCATCTTAACCGTAACCTTCCTCTTTTCAAAAACATACCTTACCTCAATCTCTCCCCTCTCCCTGCAGATTGAGGAGATAGTGACCAGTATCCAGGATGAGACTGAGGGCGTTCCCATCAGAACTGTCAAGAGCTTCCTGACCAAGATACCCAGCGTTGTCACAGGTGAAAAGTGTAGAGTTGCAGACAGATGCGTCTTTGTGTGTATCTGGCCTACACACACACACACACACACACACATACACACACACGCGCACGCACACACACACACATACACACACACACACACACACGCGCACGCACACACACGCGCACGCACACACACACACACACACACACACACACACACACACACACACACACACACACACACACACACACACACACACACACACACACACACACACGGATATCAAGACACACACGGATATCAAGAGAGAGAGAGACACACACGGATATCAA
>NC_056446.1:38711753-38719322 GCF_018296145.1 Oncorhynchus tshawytscha
TAATAAGCATTCAGTAAAGTATGAATCCGTTATAAACCAGTAATAAGGCCCGAGGAGATGTGGTATACGGCCATTATATCACGGCTAAGGGCTGTTCTTGAGCACGACGCAACACAGAGTGCCTGGATACAGCCCTTAGCCGCGGTATATTGGCCATATATCACAAACCCCCAAGGTGCCTTAATGCTATTATAAACTGGTTACCAATGTAATTAGAACAGGACAAATAACTGTTTTGTCATACCTGTGGTATACGGTCTGATATTCCACGGCTGTCAGCCAATCAGCATTCAGGGCTCGAATCACCCAGTTTATAATTTTAAGTACTGTAAGTCACTGACTGTGTTCCATCCTTTTCCTGTAGCTGAGGCGATGCACATCGGGAGTCTGATTGCTGCTCAGGGATATTTCTTCCCCATCTCTGATCACGTCCTGTCACTCAAAGATGATGGATCCTTCTATCGCTTCCAGGTGAGCAGTAAGACCATATAAGGCTACAAGGAAGCTTCCAGGTGAGCAGTAAGACCATATAAGGCTACAAGGCAGCTTCCAGGTGAGCAGTAAGACCATATAAGGCTACAAGGAAGCTTCCAGGTGAGTAGTAAGACCATATAAGGGTATACAGCAGCTTCTAGGTGGGCAGTAGGACCATATAAGGGTATACAGCAGCTTCTAGGTGGGCACCACCATATAAAGCTATGACTGTATAAGGTTAGAAGGAAGATAAAATGAGATAAGGAGGGATTAGATTTAAAAAAATTGGTTCTGTGAATGTTCCCAGATCCTTGCAGTAGGTGTAGTAACATTCCCCCTTCAATGGCTAAAACCCCCCAAATGTCATACATGTCAGAATATCTGCACTGAGGAGCCAGATGGAACTGCAGTGAGGGAAACTGCACCAACGTGACCTTAGTGGTTACGCACCAACGCACCAACGTGACCTCTTACGCTACTTCCTGGTCTCTATCTCAGTCTAGAGAGGGTCTCCAAAGTGCTTACCTGCATTAATCTGACTGATTGAGGGGGACAAATATTTAATTTAACTAGGCATGTCAGTTAAGAACAAATTCTTATTTTCAATGACGGCCTAGGAACAGTGGGTTAACTGCCCGTTCAGGGGCAGAACTTCAGATTTGTACCTTGTCAGCTCGGGGATTTGAACATGAAACCTTTCGGTTCCTAGTCCAACGCTCTAACCACTGGGCTACGCTGCCACCCCAAATATACTGTAAAGTACCAGTTACTTTCCAATTCCTGGAACCAAATCAAAAAACAACACAACACCACACCCGCTAAGATACTTCCTCTGTTTCTACAAAGGGGGTCTGTGACCCCCATTAATAATGAATGGTGGATATCCTGTGAAATATTTATCACAACTGAACCCACAGAGAGAACAGTTAAGGGGGTCTCTATTCACACAGAGCCTCTCAGAGTAGCAGTGTTGATCTAGGATCAGGTTCCCTTCATAATCCACATAATGTTATTCATTGTGATCTTAAAGGCCAAACTGATCCCAGATCAACATTCCTACTCTGAGATGCTTGTACCAGGAGGCTCAGAGACCTTCACAGAGGGAAAACAAAATATTCTATTCCATGTACAGTATAGTGCACTACTTTTGGACCAGAGCCCTGTGGGCCCTGGTCAAAAGTAGTGCACTACATAGGGAATAGGGTGCCACTTGGGATGCACTCGATGACATTTCACCTCCTACCTACGTGGAGGGAACGCATCCCCTTCACAGCAGTCAGCCAGCCAGTCAGAAAGCTGAATAACATAAGTGAATGATTGGAGAGAACGATGCAGGCCTTGACCTTGATTCCTCCTCTTAAAGAAGTGAATGATTGGAGAGAACGATGCAGGCCTTGACCTTGATTCCTCCTCTTAAAGAAGTGAATGATTGGAGAGAACGATGCAAGCGTTGATTCCTCCTCTTAAAGAAGGGACGTAAAGACAAGTCTGTGAATAATAATACATCTGTGAGTACTTATACTTGTCCTATTTTACACATGTGAACTGGAAATGTGTTGAATTTTTTTGTGTGCACATTCTAACGCTCGCTGAGATACCCTTAGAGAGTGGGGTCATGGAGCAATTAGAGTAAAGTGCCTTGCTCAATGGCACATCGGCATATTTTTCACCTTGGGGAATCGAACTAGCAACCTTACGGTTACTGCTCCCATGCTCTAACCACTAGGCTACCTGTCACCCTAGTGAAAGTTAAGGGGGAGGAGGTGGAGTGTGTTTTGAATTTATAATGATAAACCACAGTACAAGTTATTAGCATTTAATTTGTTTAGCAGAACGACAAAGAGAAAAAAAAAAACGAACAACAGAGAAAATGCTGTTTTCTTTCGGAAGCATTCGCAGCATGACAAATGGAAAGCCGTCTACTGGATATTTATTTCAGTTGAATCAACTACACTGAACTAAAATAGAAACGCAACACGCAACAATTTCAAAGATTTTACTGGGTTACAGTTGACATAAGGAAATCAGTCCATTTAAATAAATGTATGAGGCTCTAATCTATGGATTTCACATGACTGGGAATATATGCATCTGTTGGTCAAAGATCAGAAAACCAGTCAGTATCTGGTGTGACCATTTGCCTCATTCAGCGCGACACTTCTCCTTCGCATAGAGTTGATCAGGCTGTTGATTGTGGGCTGTGGAATGTTGTCCCACTCCTCTTCAATGACTGTGCGAAGTTGCTGGATATTGGAAGGAACTGGAACACACTGTCGTGCACGTCGATCCAGAGCATCCCAAACATGCTCAATGGGTGACATGTCTGGTGAGTATGCAGGCCATGGAAGAACTGGGACATTTCCAGCTTCCAGGAATTGTGTACAGATCTTTGCAACATGGGGTTGTGAACTATCATGCTGAAACATGAGGTGATGGTGGCGGATGAATGGCACAACAATGGGCCTCAGGATCTCTGCAATTTGTGCATTCAAATTGCCATCGATAAAATGCAATTGTGTTCTTTGTCCGTACCCTAACCCCACCGCCACAATGGGGCACTATGTCCACAACGTTGACATCAGCAAACCACCCGCCATATATGTGCTCTGCGAAGGCCGGCACTGCCAAATTCTCTAACATGACTTTGGAGGCGGCTCATGGTAGAGAGATTAACATTACATTCTCTGGAAACAGCTCTGGTGGATATTCCTTTAGTCAGCATGTCAATTGCACGCTCCCTCGAAACTTGGGACATCTGTGCCATTATGTTGTGTGACAAAACTGCACATTTTAGAGTGGCATTTTACTGTCCCCAGCACAAGGTGCATCTGTGTAATGATCATGCTGTTTAATCAGCTTCTTGATATGCCACACCTGTCAGGTGGATGGAGTATCTTGGCAAAGGAGAAATGCTCACTAACAGGGATGTAAACTAATTTGTAGGCAACATTTTAGAGAAATACATTTTTTGTGCATTATGGGAAATTTCAGCTCATGGGACCAACACTTTACATGTTACATTTATATATTTGTTCAGTGTATATATCTTTACAAAATGACAAATGTTTTTACTGTAAATGATTGCCTCTTTAATATTGTCCCCATGCCTTTCACCCTTCAATAATACCTTAATTCTCTCCATTCCTCTCTTCTCCTCCCCTCTTCTATCCAAACATCTCTCTATTCCTCTCCTCTCTTTTTCTCCTCCCCTCTTCTATCCAAACATCTCTCTATTCCTCTCCTCTCTTTTTCTCCTCCCCTCTTCTGTCCAAACATCTCTCTATTACTCTCCTTCTCTCCTCCCCTCTTCTATCCAAACATCTCTCTATTCCTCTCCTCTCTGTTTCTCCTCCCCTCTTCTGTCTAAACATCTCTCTATTCCTCTCCTTCTCTCCTATCCTCTTCTCCCACACTTGACCCTCAGGCTCCATATTTCTGGCCTTCTAACTGCTGGGAACCAGAGAACACAGACTATGGTAAGTCCATAGAAATGGTAGAACAGAAATTCCCTTTCAAATCAAAGCTCTGTGATAGGTGGAGAGTCCTTCACTGAAGGGGCTAGAAATCATAACACCATCTCCTATAGGACAGTGTCACCCATCACTCCCGAAGAACATTATAGATAGCTCACAGCTGTCAGAGCAGTCACAATCAGGAGACTACTCAGCTCCAGTGGACACCTCCCTGGGTGAGCAGGGAGGAACTAAATATAATCAGGGACTAGGACCGGGAGAGGGTGAAGAGGAGGGGAGATGGAGGAGGGTTGGAGGGATGGAAGATGAGTGGGATGGATGGATGGATGGATGGAAGATGAGTGGGATGGATGGATGGATATGGGGAGAGGGAGAGTGGGATGGATGGATATGGGGAGAGGGAGAGGGGGATGGATGGATGGATATGAGGAGAGTGGGATGGATGGATGGATGGATATGAGGAGAGGGAGAGAGGGATGGATGGATGGATATGGGGAGAGGGAGAGAGGGATGGATGGATGGATGGATATGGGGAGAGGGAGAGAGGATGGATGGATGGATATGGGGAGAGGGAGAGTGGGATGGATGGATGGATATGGGGAGAGGGAGAGAGGGATGGATGAATGGATGGATATGGGGAGAGGGAGAGTGGGATGGATGGATGGATATGGGGAGAGGGAGAGAGGGATGGATGGATGGATATGGAGAGTGGGATGGATGGATGGATGGATATGGGGAGAGGGAGAGTGGGATGGATGGATGGATATGGGGAGAGGGAGAGAGGGATGGATGGATGGATATGGGGAGAGGGAGAGTGGGATTGCTGGATGGATATGGGGAGAGGGAGAGTGGGATGGATGGATGGATGGATATGGGGAGAGGGAGAGAGGGATGGATGGATATGGGGAGAGGGAGAATGGGATGGATGGATGAATATGGGGAGAGGGAGAGTGGGATGGATGGATGGATATGGGGAGAGGGAGAGAGGGATGGATGGATGGATATGGGGAGAGGGAGAGAGGGATGGATGGATGGATGTGGGGAGAGGGAGAGAGAGAAGAGAAGGTAAGAGTGATGCAGGGTGAGGAAGGGAGGAAGGGATAGGATGGGTGGAGAGGGAGAGGGATGAATGGATTGAAGGGAAAGGATTTTACAGAACCACTGATAAGGCTCCGTCTCAGGTCTCTCTCTCTCTCTCTCTCTCTCTCCCTCTCTCTCTCTCCTCCAGCTATCTATCTGTGCAAGAGGACCATGCAGAACAAGACTCGTTTGGAGCTGGCTGATTATGAGGCGGTGGGTACCAGTGTCATGTGATTATGAGGCCGTGGGTACCAGTGTCATGTGATTATGAGGCGGTAGGTACCAGTGTCATGTGATTATGAGGCGGTGGGTACCAGTGTCATGTGATTATGTGGCCGTGGGTACCGGTGTGATGTGATTATGAGGCGGTAGGTACCAGTCTCGTTCTACGTCCCAAATGACACCCTATTCCCTATATCGTGAACTACTTTTGACCAGGGCCTATAAGAAAATGTGGGACACAGGCCTGGAGTGTCCAAAATCGTAGATTATAGTATCCATCAATATGACTGTCTGACTGTAAACACTGTAAACATTACGGTGAACATCTCCCTCCCTCCCTCCCTCCCTCCCTCCCTCCCTCCCTCCCTCCCTCCCTCCCTCCCTCCCTCCCTCCCTCCCTCCCTCCCTCCCTCCCTCCCTCCCTCCCTCCCTCTCCCTCCCTCCCTCCCTCTCTCTCTCTCCCCCTCTAATCAGGAGAACCTAGCCAGACTACAGAGAGCCTTCACTAGGAAGTGGGAGTTTATCTTCATGCAGGCTGAGGCTCAAGTCAAGTAAGTGAAGTTGTTGTGTGTGTGTGTGTGTGTGTGTGTGTGGGCTGTTCTTAAACCTAAAATCGTCAAAAGTCCCTACAAGGATAGTAAAACAAGGACATTTCCCCCATCCTCATGAGGACAAAGGCTATTTTAAGCTTAGGGGTTAGGTTTAGGGTTAGGGTTACCATTAGTGTTACAATTAGGGTTAATGTAAAGGGTTAGGGTTAGTTTTAGTGATTGGATTAGGGTTAGGGTTAGGGTTATGTTTAGGGGTTAGGGAAAATAGGATTTTTAAAAATGTAAATACATTTTAGGTCCCCACGGGGATAGAATAACATAGTGTGTGTGTGTGTGTGTCTGCTGGCTTGTATTAATATCCTAATGGGGTACCGGAAATCCCCAAAAGTCTCCACAAGGATAGTAAAACAAGGAAAATGAGGACCTTTCCCATTTCCCAGGTCCCCAAGAGGACACGGGTTATTTTAGACTTAGAGGTTTAGGTTTAAGGTTGGGGATAGAATTAGGGTTAGGTTAAGGGGTTAGGGAAAATATAATTTTGAATGGAAATCAATTTTAGGTCCCCACAAGGATAGAATAACATAAAAGTGTGTGTGTGTTTTCTTCTGTTTATATTAGTAAGTGTATTGTATTTGGTTGGATGTTTTTTTATTACTAAGGAAACACCCTTAGGCTATGTTTAACACTGTCTTCTTCTCCCCCTCTCTCTCTCTTCTCCCTCTGTCCTCTCTCTCTCTCTCTTCTCCCTCTGTCCTCTCTCTCTCACTTCTCCTCTGTCCTCTCTCTCCCTCTCTCTCTCTCTCTTCTCCCTCTGTCCTCTCTCTCTCTTCTCTCCTCTGTCCCCTCTCTCTCTCTTCTCCCTCTGTCCTCTCTCTCTCACTTCTCCCTCTGTCCTCTCTCTCCCTCTCTCTCTCTCTCTCTCTCCCTCTGTCCTCTCTCTCTCTCTCTCTTCTCCCTCTGTCCTCTCTCTCTCCCTTCTCCCTCTGTCCTCTCTCTCCCTCTCTCTCTCTCTCTTCTCCCTCTGTCCTCTCTCTCTCTTCTCCCTCTGTCCCCTCTCTCTCTCTTCTCCCTCTGTCCTCTCTCTCTCTCTCTCCCTCTGTCCCCTCTCTCTCTCTTCTCCCTCTGTCCTCTCTCTCTCTCTTCTCCCTCTGTCCTCTCTCTCTCACTTCTCCCTCTGTCCTCTCTCTCTCCCTCACTTCTCCCTCTGTCCTCTCTCTCTCTCCCTCTTTCTTTCTTCTCTCTCCCCTCTCCCCTCTCCCTCTCTCTCTCTCTCTTCTCCCTCTGTCCTCTCTCTCTCTTCTCCCTCTGTCCCCTCTCTCTCTCTCTCTCTCTGTCCTCTCTCTCTCTCTTTTCCCTCTGTCCTCTCTCTCTCACTTCTCCCTCTGTCCTCTCTCTCTCACTCACTTCTCCCTCTGTCCTCTCTCTCTCTCTTCTCCCTCTGTCCTCTCTCTCTCACTTCTCCCTCTGTCCTCTCTCTCTCTCCCTCTTTCTTTCTCTCTCTTCTCCCCTGTCCTCTCTCTCTCTCTCTCTCTCTCATTCTCTCTCTCTCTCTCCCTCTTTCTTTCTTTCTCTTCTCCCCTGTCCTCTCTCTCTCTCTCTCTCTCTCTTCTCCCCTGTCCTCTCTCTCTCTCTCTCTCCCTTTTCTTTCTTTCTCTCTCCCTCTCCCCCTCTCTTCTTCTTCTTCTCCAGGATCGACAGGAAAAAGGATAGAATTGAGAGGAAGATTCTAGATAGTCAAGAAAGAGCTTTCTGGGATGTCCATAGACCTG
>NC_056446.1:38734422-38739849 GCF_018296145.1 Oncorhynchus tshawytscha
TTGGCAACAATGCAAAACGTTATGTTTGGCGTAAAAGCAACACAGCTCATCACCCTGAACACAACATCCCCACTGTCAAACATGGTGGTGGCAGCATCATGGTTTGGGCCTGCTTTTCTTCAGCAGGGACAGGGAAGATGGTTCAAATTGATAGGAAGATGTCTGGAGCCAAATACAGGGCCATTCTGGAAGAAAACCTGATGGAGTCTGCAAAAGACCTGAGACTGGGACGGAGATTTGTCTTCCAACAAGACAATGATCCAAAACATAAAGCAAAATCTACAATGGAATGGTTCAAAAATAAACATATCCAGGTGTTAGAATGGCCAAGTCAAAGTCCAGACCTGAATCCAATCGAGAATCTGTGGAAAGAACTGAAAACTGCTGTTCACAAATGCTCTCCATCCAACCTCACTGAGCTCGAGCTGTTTTGCAAGGAGGAATGGGAAAAAATTTCAGTCTCTCGATGTGCAAAACTGATAGAGACATACCCCAAGCGACTTACAGCTGTAATCGCAGCAAAAGGTGGTGCTACAAAGTATTAACTTAAGGGGGCTGAAGAATTTTGCACGCCCAATTTTTCAGTTTTTGATTTGTTAAAAAAGTTAGAAATATCCAATCACTGTCGTTCCACTGCATGATTGTGTCCCACTTGTTGTTGATTCTTCACAAAAAAATACAGTTTTATATATTTATGTTTGAAGCCTGAAATGTGGCAAAAGGTTGCAAGTTCAAGGGGGCCGAATACTTTCGCAAGGCACTGTAACACTTGATCCTCTATGTTCTACAGCCAGGTTGTGTGAACACCACAGAGATGGACATCAGGAAATGCAGACGCATGAGGAACCCACAGAGAGTCAAGAAGGTACGGACAGGAAGGACTAGATTCACTAGACTGTGGCCAGAACTATTGGGTTGGTGTAGTGGGTGGGTCACAAGACAATGTTGAAGGCTTTACAAAAATAAAGTTTGAAAAACCCAATATTGAGGAATGGGATGGTAACATAGCACACTTCCCTCTTCTTTCTTCTCCTAAATGTCTCTCTCCTTCTCTCCATCCCCCTGTCCAGTCAGTATATGGTCTGATAGACGAGGGTCAGTCTCAGAGCCCTGTACACACACCATCACAAATAGCCAGAAAAGGCACCAAAGCGGACGTGGAGAAAGAGGTACTTCTGTTTGTTTTTTTGGATGTTGGATGTTCTATTAGATGTTTGATATTTTATTAGATGTTCTATTAGATGTTGTGTTATATTAGATATTGTATATTCTATTAGATGTTGTATGTTCTATTAGATGTTATATTAGATGTTGTATGTTCTATTAGATGTTCTATTAGATGTTGGATGTTCTATTAGATGTTGGATGTTCTATTAGATGTTGGATGTTATATTAGATGTTGGATGTTATATTAGATGTTGGATGTTCTATTAGATGTTATATTAGATGTTGTATGTTCTATTAGATGTTGTACATTCTATTAGATGTTGGATGTTATATTAGATGTTGGATGTTATATTAGATGTTGGATTATATGTTATATTAGATGTTGGTTGTTCTATTAGATTTTCTGTTAGATGTTATATTACATGTTGGATGTTCTATTACATGTTGGATGTTATATTAGATGTTGGATGTTATTTTAGATGTTGGATGTTATATTACATGTTGGATGTTATTTTAGATGTTGGATGTTATATTACATGTTGGATGTTATATTAGATGTTGGATGTTATTTTAGATGTTGGATGTTATATTAGATGTTGGATGTTCTATTAGATGTTGGATGTTCTATTAGATGTTGGATGTTCTATTAGATGTTGGATTAGATGTATGTCTTATTAGATGTTGGATGTTATATTAGATGTTCTAGTAGATGTTGTATTAGATATTATATTAGATGTTGGATGTTCTATTAGATGTTGGATGTTGTATTAGATGTTCTATTAGATGTTATATTAGATGTTTGATGTTATATTAGATGTTATATTAGATGTTGGATGTTCTATTAGATGTTGGATGTTCTATTAGATGTTGGATGTTATATTAGATGTTGGATGTTGGATGTTCTATTAGATGTTAGATGTTATATTAGATATTATATTAGATGTTGGATGTTCTATTAGATGTTATATTAGATGTTGGATGTTATAATAGATGTTGTATATTCTATTAGATGTTGGATGTTATATTAGATGTTGGATGTTATATTAGATGTTGGATGTTCTATTAGATGTTGGATGTTATATTAGATGTTGGATGTTCTATTAGATGTTATATTAGATGTTGGATGTTATATTAGATGTTGGATGTTATTTTAGATGTTGGATGTTATATTAGATGTTCTATTAGATGTTAGATGTTGGATGTTCTATTAGATGTTGGATGTTCTATTAGATGTTGTATATTCTGTAAGATGTTGGATGTTATATTAGATGTTCTGTTAGATGTTGGATGTTCTATTAGATGTTGGATGTTATATTAGATGTTCTGTTAGATGTTCTGTTAGATGTTATATTAGATGTTTGATGTTCCATTGGATGTTCTATTATATGTTGGATGTTCTATTAGATGTTCTGTTAGATGTTGTATGGTGTATTAGATGTTGTATGTTATATTAGATGTTAGATGTTATATTAGATGTTGGATGTTATTAGATGTTGGATGTTATATTAGATGTCGGATGTTATATTAGATGTATTCTAGTAGATGTTGTATTAGATGTTCTATTATATGTTGGATGTTCTATTAGATGTTCTGTTAGATGTTGTATGGTGTATTAGATGTTGTATGTTATATTAGATGTTAGATGTTATATTAGATGTTGGATGTTATTAGATGTTGGATGTTATATTAGATGTTATATTAGATGTTGGATTAGATGTTGTATGTCTTATTAGATGTTGGATGTTATATTAGATGTCGGATGTTATATTAGATGTTCTAGTAGATGTTGTATTAGATGTTATATTAGATGTTGGATGTTCTATTAGATGTTATATTAGATGTTGGATGTTGTATTAGATGTTCTATTAGATGTTATATTAGATGTTGGATGTTATATTAGATGTTGGATGTTCTATTAGATGTTGGATGTTATATTAGATGTTGGATGTTATTAGATGTTGGATGTTATATTAGATGTTCTATTAGATGTTATATTAGATGTTTGATGTTATATTAGATGTTAGATATTAGATGTTAGATGTTCTATTAGATGTTTAGATGTTATATTAGATGTTGATTATATTAGATGTTCTATTAGATGTTGGATGTTATGTTAGATATTAGATGATATTATATTAGATGTTGATGTTCTATTAGATGTTATATTAGATGTTGGATGTTATATTAGATGTTATATTTAGATGTTGATGTTATATTAGATGTTGATGTTATATTAGATGTTGGATGTTCTATTAGATGTTAGATGTTATATTAGATGTTGGATGTTATATTAGATGTTGGATGTTCTATTAGATGTTATATTAGATGTTGGATGTTATATTAGATGTTCTATTAGATGTTGGATGTTATATTAGATGTTCTGTTAGATGTTGGATGTTCTATTAGATGTTGGATGTTATATTAGATGTTCTGTTAGATGTTATATTAGATGTTCTGTTAGATGTTGGATGTTCTATTAGATGTTGGATGTTATATTAGATGTTCTGTTAGATGTTCTGTTAGATGTTATATTAGATGTTTGATGTTCCATTGGATGTTCTATTATATGTTGGATGTTCTATTAGATGTTCTGTTAGATGTTGTATGGTGTATTAGATGTTGTATGTTATATTAGATGTTAGATGTTATATTAGATGTTGATGTTATATTAGATGTTGTTATAGATGTTGTATTCTTATTAGATGTTATGTTATATTAGATGTTGGATGTTATATTAGATGTTCTAGTAGATGTTGTATTAGATGTTATATTAGATATTTGGATGTTCTATTAGATGTTATATTAGATGTTGGATGTTGTATTAGATGTTCTATTAGATGTTATATTAGATGTTGATGTTATATTAGATGTTGGATGTTATATTAGATGTTGGATGTTATATTAGATGTTCTATTAGATGTTGTATGTTATGTCTTATTAGATGTTGGATGTTATATTAGATGTTCTATTAGATGTTATATTAGATGTTCTAGTAGATGTTGTATTAGATGTTATATTAGATGTTGATGTTCTATTAGATGTTATATTAGATGTAGATGTTTATTAGATGTTCTATTAGATGTTATATTAGATGTTGGATGTTATATTAGAGATGTTCTATTAGATGTTGATATTATATTAGATGTTATATTAGATGTTGGATGTTATATTAGATGTTCTATTAGATGTTTTGTTATATTAGATGTTCTATTAGATATTCTATTAGATGTTTGATGTTATATTAGATGTTATATTAGATGTTTATATTAGATGTTGGATATATTCTATTAGATGTTGGATGTTATATTAGATGTTGGATGTTATATTAGATGTTATATTAGATGTTGGATATTAGATGTTAGATGTTATATTAGATATTATATTAGATGTTAGATGTTCTATTAGATGTTATATTAGATGTTGGATGTTATTAGATGTTGTATATTCTATTAGATGTTGGATGTTATATTAGATGTTGGATGTTATATTAGATGTTGGATGTTCTATTAGATGTTGGATGTTCTATTAGATGTTGATGTTATATTGTTATATTAGATGTAGATGTTATATTAGATGTTCTATTAGATGTTATATTAGATGTTGGATGTTATATTAGATGTTGTATAGATGTTCTATTAGATGTTATGTTATTAGATGTTGGATGTTATTAGATTAGATGTTATATTAGATGTTGATGTTATATTAGATGTTGTAGATGTTGATGTTATTAGATGTTGGATGTTCTATTAGATGTTGGATGTTATATTAGTTATATGTTCTATTAGATGTTGATGTTATTAGATGTTTATATTAGATGTTGGATGTTGTATTAGATATTCTATTAGATGTTCTATTAGATGTTAGATGTTCTATTAGATGTTCTATTAGATGTTATATTAGATGTTGGATGTTATATTAGATGTTTAGATGTTCTATTAGATGTTGGATGTTCTATTAGATGTTGGATGTTCTATTAGATGTTGTATTAGATGTTATTAGATGTTATATTAGATGTTTGATGTTATATTAGATATTTATATTAGATGTATTAGATGTTCTATTAGATGTTGGATGTTATATTAGATGTTGGATGTTATATTAGATGTTGGATGTTCTATTAGATGTTAGATGTTATATTAGATATTATATTAGATGTTGGATGTTCTATTAGATGTTATATTAGATGTTGGATGTTCTATTAGATGTTATGATGTTTAGATGTTGATATTCTATTAGATGTTGGATGTTATATTAGATGTT
>NC_056446.1:38739949-38784949 GCF_018296145.1 Oncorhynchus tshawytscha
ATGTTCTATTAGATGTTGGATGTTATATTAGATATTGTATATTCTATTAGATGTTGGATGTTGTATGTTCTATTAGATGTTCTATTAGATGTTGGATGTTATATTAGATGTTGGATGTTCTATTAGATGTTGGATGTTATGTGTCTATTAGATGTTGGATATATTAGATGTTGGATGTTCATTTGGATGTTATATTAGATGTTATATTAGATGTTGATGTTATATTGTTTTAGATGTTGGATGTTCTATTAGATGTTGGATGTTCTATTAGATGTTATATTAGATGTTGGATGTTATATTAGATGTTGGTTATATTATATGTTATATAGATGTTATATTAGATGTTGGTTGTTCTATTAGATTTTCTGTTAGATGTTATATTACATGTTGGATGTTCTATTAGATGTTGGATGTTATATTAGATGTTATATTAGATGTTGATGTTGGATGTTCTATTAGATTTTCTGTTAGATGTTATATTACATGTTGGTTGATGTTGGATGTTATTTTAGATGTTGGATGTTCTATTACATGTTGGATGTTATATTAGATGTTCTATTAGGATGTTATTTTAGGTGTTGGATGTTTATGTTGGATGTTATATTAGATGTTGGATATTATTTTAGATGTTGGATGTTATGTTGGAGATGTTGGATGTTATTTTAGATGTTGGATGTTATTTTAGATGTTGGATGTTCTATTATTAGATGTTCTATTAGATGTTTCTATTAGATGTTGTTGTTATATTAGATGTTGGATGTTGTTATATTATATTAGATGTTGGTTGGATGTTCTGTTGTCTTATTAGATGTTGTTTATATTAGATGTTCTAGTAGATGTTGATGTTCTATTAGATGTTGGATGTTCTATTAGATGTTGGATGATTTATATTAGATGTTGGATGTTCTGATATTGGATGTTCTATTAGATGTTGGATGTTCTTTAGATGTTGGATGTTCTATTAGATGTTGGATGTTATATTAGATGTTCTATTAGATGTTGTGTTATATTAGATGTTGGATGTTATAGATGTTCTAGTAGATATTATATTAGATTGGATGTTCTATTAGATGTTGTGTTGTATTAGATCTTATTAGATGATGTTGGATGTTATATTAGATGTTATATTAGATGTTGGATTTATATTAGATGTTGATATTATATTAGATGTTGGATGTTCTATTAGATGTTGGATATTATTAGATGTTGGATGTTATATTTGATGTTCTATTAGATGTTGTAGATGTTCTATTAGATGTTGGATTTATATTAGATGTTGGATGTTATATTAGATGTTGGATGTTGTATTAGATTTATATTAGATGTTGGATGTTATATAGATGTTGGATGTTCTATTAGATGTTATATTAGATGTTTATATTAGATGTTGGATGTTATATTAGATGTTGTTATGTTATATTAGATGTTGGATTTATATTAGATGTTGATGTTATATTAGATGTTGGTTTATATTAGATGTTGGATGTTCTATTAGATGTTGGATGTTCTATTAGATGTTGGATGTTATATTAGATGTTGGATGTTCTATTAGATGTTATATTAGATGTTGGATGTTATATTAGATGTTGGATGTTATTTTAGATGTTGGATGTTATATTAGATGTTCTATTAGATGTTAGATGTTGGATGTTCTATTAGATGTTGGATGTTCTATTAGATGTTGTATATTCTGTAAGATGTTGGATGTTATATTAGATGTTTAGCTTGGATGTTATTATGTTGGATATTCTATTGGATGTTAGATGTTGTTAGATGTTCTATTAGATGTTGGATGTTATATTAGATGTTCTGTTAGATGTTATATTAGATGTTCTGATTTGGATGTTCTATTAGATTTGGATGTTCTATTAGATGTTGGATGTTATATTAGATGTTCTGTTAGATGTTCTGTTAGATGTTATATTAGATGTTTGATGTTCCATTGGATGTTCTATTATATTAGATTGGATGTTCTATTAGATGTTCTGTTAGATGTTGTATGATGTTGGATGTTCTTAGATGTTGTATGTTATATTAGATGTTATATTAGATGTTATGTTATATTAGATGTTGGATGTTATATTAGATGTTGATGTTATGATTTATATTAGATGTTATATTAGATGTTGGATTATATTAGATGTTCTATTAGATATGTTTATTAGATGTTGGATGTTATATTAGATGTTGGATGTTATATTAGATGTTCTATTAGATGTTGTATTAGATGTTATATTAGATGTTGGATGTTCTATTAGATGTTATATTAGATGTTGGATGTTGTATTAGATGTTCTATTAGATGTTATATTAGATGTTGGATGTTATATTAGATGTTGGATGTTCTATTAGATGTTGGATGTTCTATTAGATGTTGGATGTTATATTAGATGTTGGATGTTATTAGATGTTGGATGTTATATTAGATGTTCTATTAGATGTTGGATGTTCTATTAGATGTCGGATGTTATATTAGATGTTCTATTAGATGTTGGATGTTATATTAGATGTTATATTAGATGTTATATTAGATGTTGGATGTTATATTAGATGTTCTATTAGATGTTGTATGTTCTATTAGATGTTCTATTAGATGTTGGATGTTATATTAGATGTTGGATGTTCTGTTAGATGTTGGATGTTATATTAGATGTTCTATTAGATGTTGGATGTTATATTAGATGTTCTGTTAGATGTTGGATGTTATATTAGATGTTATATTGGATGTTGTTTTAGATGTTGGATGTTCTATTAGATGTTATATTAGATGTTGGATGTTATATTAGATGTTCTATTAGATGTTGGATGTTATATTAGATGTTATATTAGATGTTGGATGTTATATTAGATGTTGGATGTTCTATTAGATGTTATATTAGATGTTGGATGTTATATTAGATGTTCTATTAGATGTTGGATGTTATATTAGATGTTCTATTAGATGTTATATTAGATGTTGGATGTTATATTAGATCTATTAGATGTTCTATTAGATGTTGGATGTTATATTAGATGTTGGATGTTATATTAGATGTTATATGTTGTATGTTCTATTAGATGTTATATTAGATGTTGGATGTTATATTAGATGTTCTATTAGATGTTGGATGTTCTATTAGATGTATGTTGTATGTTCTATTAGATGTTCTATTAGATGTTGTATGTTCTATTAGATGTTGTATGTTCTCTTAGATGTTCTATTAGATGTTGTATATTCTATTAGATGTTGTATATTCTATTAGATGTTCTATTAGATGTTGTATATTCTATTAGATGTTCTATTAGATGTTGTATATTCTATTAGATGTTCTATTAGATGTTCTATATTCTATTAGATGTTATATGTTCTATTAGATGTTGGATGTTATATTAGATGTTCTATTAGATGTTATATTAGATGTTGGATGTTATATTAGATGTTCTATTAGATGTTGGATGTTCTATTAGATGTTGGATGTTGTATTAGATGTTGGATGTTCTATTAGATGTTGTATGTTCTATTAGATGTTGTATATTCTATTAGATGTTGTATATTCTATTAGATGTTCTATTAGATGTTGTATATTCTATTAGATGTTCTATTAGATGTTCTATATTCTATTAGATGTTCTATTAGATGTTAGATGTTCTATTAGATGTTGGATGTTATATTAGATGTTATATTAGATGTTCTATTAGATGTTGGATGTTATATTAGATGTTCTATTAGATGTTGGATGTTATATTAGATGTTATATTAGATGTTCTATTAGATGTTGTATGTTCTCTTAGATGTTCTATTAGATGTTGTATATTCTATTAGATGTTGTATATTCTATTAGATGTTCTATTAGATGTTGTATGTTCTATTAGATGTTCTATTAGATGTTGTATGTTCTATTAGATGTTATATGTTCTATTAGATGTTCTATTAGATATTAGATGTTGTATATTCTATTAGATGTTGTATATTCTATTAGATGTTGTATGTTCTATTAGATGTTGTATATTCTATTAGATGTTGTATGTTCTATTAGATGTTGTATATTCTATTAGATGTTCTATTAGATGTTGTATATTCTATTAGATGTTCTATTAGATGTTGTATATTCTATTAGATGTTCTATTAAATGTTCTATTAGATGGTGGTAGTTATATTGGACAGTGTACCCATCAATCCTGTGGAACATTGTTGACAGCCACAGCTCTCAGAAGAACATATCTCTGAGTTTATCGATTAGAAACCAGTTTTAATCGTAATAATTGAATATTGATTTGTATTGTTTCTCCTCCTCGTCCCTGTTCAGATTGTGTTTCTGAACAACCAGTTGGACCGACACTGTATAAAGGTTTCTAAAGTCGCTGAGAGGTAGGTATGAGCAAAGATCCACCATCTCCCCTCTTAAAGCGAATCCTTTCACTTTGACCTTGATAAATCGACTATCTACCAGGGATTGTGTGTGTGTGTGTGTGTGTGTGTGTGTGTGTGTGTGTGTGTTGGCTTGTATTAATATCCTAATGGGTACCGGAAATCCCCCAAAGTTCCCACAAGGATAGTAAAACAAGGAAAGTGATCCCTTCAGGGTAAATGTCCCAGGTCCCCAAGAGGACAAAGGTTATTTTGGACTTAGAGGTTTAGGTTTAAGGTTAGGGATATAATTAGGGTTAAGGGGTTAGGGTAAGGGGTTAGGGAAAAAATCATTTTGAATGGAAATAAATTTGAGGTTTTCTAAATATTCCTTTAAAGAGCTCATGGCCAGTGTCACTATGGTGATGCAGGTAGGGTGTTTGAAACTGGGCTTGCACTGTGGTGGAAACCTCTGTTGGCTCACCATTTTCCACCTAAACTACTGTTGGCTCACCATTTTCCACCTAAACTACTGTTGGCTCACCAGTTTCCACCTAAACTACTGTTGGCTCACCAGTTTCCACCTAAACTACTGTTGGCTCACCAGTTTCCACCTAAACTACTGTTGGCTCACCAGTTTCCACCTAAACTACTGTTGGCTCACCAGTTTCCACCTAAACTACTGTTGGCTCACCAGTTTCCACCTAAACTACTGTTGGCTCACCAGTTTCCACCTAAACTACTGTTGGCTCACCAGTTTCCACCTAAACTACTGTTGGCTCACCAGTTTCCACCTAAACTACTGTTGGCTCACCATTTTCCACCTATTTTGTTAACATATTTTTTTATTTAACCTTTATTTAACCAGGCAAGTCAGTTAAGAAAAAATTATTATTTACATTGGCTGCCTCCCCCGACCAAACCCGGACAATGCTGGGCAAATTGTGCAGGTCTAGAACTGATATCTGACTGATCGTGTGTCAGTCTTCACAATGTCCATCTCTGACTATTGTCTGTTGTGTTGCTTTCAGTCTAATGAGTTACACAGAGCAGTACCAGGAGTATGACCCGTTTGTGATGTCACCAGAACCTTCCAACCCCTGGACCAGTGACGACCTCTCATTCTGGGACCTGGAAGCCAGGTGAGAACCACAGCGCCTACAATCAAGTAGTAGTAAGGTCTTGTAAAAAGGTATTTGATTGCAGGGTTGCAAAGGCATCAACTACAGAAGGACACACCCAAACTCACTGGAAATAGACTTCCCAGGGAGTGAAGCTTTTCCCTATTCTAGCCCACAGCCTCTTCAATCAACCCACAGTCAACCACTCACTGCAAAATCAACCTCGAAGACCGAATGGAACACAGGACAAAGACAAGCTATCGTCCTATATCCTTCCTATATAGTGCCTACAAAGAACCAGAGTTACAGATAGCTATCTATCTCGCCTAGGCTGTGTCTCACATAATCCCCTTTAGATTTAGAAAGGACCGAAGGGCAATGACCTCCTATCGTCCTTATATCTGTATTTAATCATAATATAACGGATATCTCCAGGGCTAGACGACGCTGTTACCCAGCACTGTGCAGTTCTTCTGGAACCCTTGAGGTTAATCAACCCAGACATATAATCATTGTGTCTAATGTAGCTTCATAATCCGGATAAATGTATTAATTATATTGAGTAGAGGTTAGGGAAATGTCCTGCAGAGATTTAAATGATATGGTGTCATGGTGAACGCTGCCATTACAGCAGCATTCACCTGCTGCTGTAACTTTCTACTACAGGGAAGTACAAACATTGTGCTGTCAATGTTTCTACTTCCCTGTCACCACTTGTCCAACGTCGTGTGGTGTTTGAGACTGTTTGAGACTGTTTGAGACTGTTTGATGCTGTTTGATGCTGTTTGATGCTGTTTGATGCTGTTTGAGACTGTTTGAGACTGTTTGAGACCTATTGAGACTGCTTGAGACTGTTTGAGACTGTTTGAGACCGATTGAGACTGTTTGATGCTGTTTGAGACCGTTTGAGACCGTTTGAGACCGCTTGAGACTGTTTGAGACTGTTTGAGACCGATTGAGACCTGTTTGATGCTGTTTGACTGTTTGATGCTGTTTGATTTGACCGAGACTTTTGAGACCGTTTGAGACAGTTTGAGACCGTTTGAGACCGTTTGAGACAGTTTGAGACAGTTTGAGACTGTTTGATATCAAAGTATTCATTTTTTCCATCTCTTTTTTTTTCTCTATATTTTGATGTTTCATGAATTGTAACTTTCTCTCCCTCTCCCCTCCCTCCCCTCAGTAAGGACCCCAGTCAACAGAGGGTGAGGAAGTGGGGTTTCTCTCTAGATGAAGCTCTGAAGGATCCGGCAGGACAAGACCAGTTCCTCAAGTTCCTGGAATCAGAGTTCAGCTCAGAGAACCTACAGTGAGTCACACAGAATTCCCCGTCCTCCTTTTATCCCTTGTTTTCTCATTTTCTGTAATCCTTCCTCATTTCCTCTGAGTTCAGAGTTCAGGGAAACTACAGTAAGACACACAGAACACTCCTCTCCTCTCCTCTCCTCTCCTCCTTTCCTTATTTCCTCTTCTTTCCCTCCCTTCTCTTCCCCATCCCCTCCTTCCTCCTCTTCTTCCCCATCCCCTCCTTCCTCCTCTTCTTCCCCATCCCTCCTTCTCCTCTTCTTCCCCATCCCCTCCTTCCTCCTCTTCTTCCCCATCTCCTCCTTCCTCCTCTTCTTTCCCCATCCCCTCCTCCTCCCCTTCTCCCCATCCCCTCCTTCCTCCTCTTCTTCCCCATCCCCTCCTTCCTCCTCTTCTTCCCCATCCCCTCCTTCCTCCTCTTCTTCCCCATCCCCTCCTTTCCCCTCCTTCTCTTCCCCATCCCCTCCTTCCTCCTCTTCTTTCCCTCCCTTCTCTTCCCCATCCCCTCCTTCCTCCTCTTCTTTCCCCCCTCCTTCTCCTCCTTTCCCCTCCTTCCCCATCCCCTCCTTCCTCTTCTTTCCCTCCCTTCTCTTCCCCATCCCCTCCTTCCTCCTCTTCTTTCCCTCCCTTCTCTTCCCCATCCCCTCCTTCCTCCTCTTCTTTCCCTCCCTTCTCTTCCCCATCCCCTCCTTCCTCCTCTTCTTTCCCTCCCTTCTCTTCCCCATCTCCTCCTTCCATCCCCTCTTCCTCTCCCATCACCTGATCCCTTAGCTTCATCCCATCCCTTCATTCTTCTCCTTCTTCAACCTCTTTCCTCATCCTCTTCCATCCATCCCCCACTATCTCCATCTTTACCCTTCATCCCCTACCTCTTTCCTCATCCATCATCCCACTACCTCCATCTTCCATCCATAACCTTTCCTCATACTTCCATCCATCCCCTACCTCCATTTTACCTCATCTTCTTCCATCCATCCTCCACTACCTCCATCTTTGCCCTTCATCCCCTACCTCTTTCCTCATCCTTGTCCTCTTCCATCCATCCTCCACTACCTCCATCTATACCCTTCATCTCCTACCTCTTTCCTCATCCTCTTCCATCCATCCTCCACTACCTCCATCTTAACCCTTCATCTCATACCTCTTTCCTCATCCTCTTCCATCCATCCCCCGACTACCTCCATCTCCTACCTCTTTCCTCATCCTCTTCCATCCATAACCCGGCTACCTCCATCCCCTACCTCTTTCCTCATCCTCTTCCATCCATCCTCCACTACCTCCATCTTTGCCCTTCAGCCCCTACCTCTTTCCTCATCCTTGTCCTCTTCCATCCATCCTCCACTACCTCCATCTTTACCCTTCATCTCCTACCTCTTTCCTCATCCTCTTCCATCCATCCTCCACTACCTTCATCTCCTACCTCTTTCCTCATCCTCTTCCATCCATCCCCCGGCTACCTCCATCTCCTACCTCTTTCCTCATCCTCTTCCATCCATAACCCGACTACCTCCATCTCCTACCTCTTTCCTCATCCTCTACCATCCATCCTCCACTACCTCCATCTCCTACCTCTTTCCTTTCCTCTGCCCATCCCTCTGTTTGAAAGTTAACCTCATTACCTCTACCCTGTATGTGAGTATGTGTGTCCCCTGAAGGCATGTTCTGATGAAGGGCTCTACTAAAGACGATAACAGGGTGGTGGACTGGACAGATAACCGAGGTCAGTGGGACCTTGGGGCTACTTAGGACGGACAGACGGACACACACCCTTATCTCTCTCCACTATCTCACTCTCTATCCAATCCACCTCTTTAATTACGTTGCATTTATGGTGTTCCGAAAGGTTGGTGCTATAGTGTAATATTATGTAACCCCTATACAGGTTCTGGTTGGTGCTGTAATAAGGTGTAACCCCTATACAGGTTCTGGTTGGTGCTGTAATACGGTGTAACCCCTGTACAGGTTCTGGTTGGCGGTGCAGGATCTGAAGAGGCAGCCCCTGGAGAACGTGGCAGAACGGGCTCAGGAGATCTGGACAGAGTTTCTGGCAGAAGGCGCTTCCAGCTCCATCAACCTGGACTCACACAGCTACGAACGCACCAGCGCCAACCTTAAAGACCCGGGACGATACAGCTACGAAGACGCTCAGGTGAATTATATTATCGACAGAAAGACCGCTAAGAAGTTGCAGAGGTACATTATATTACAAACAAACAAACAAACAGACAGACAGACAGACAGACAGGGAGGGACAGACAGGACAGGAGATTGACAGAGGGAGGACACAGAATGGAGATTGAAAGAGGAGGGACAGACAGAATGGAGACAGGTGAAAGGGGAGGGACACAGGAAGGGAGATTGAAAGAGGGAGGGACACAGGAATGGAGATTGAAAGAGGGAGGGACACAGGAATGGAGATTGAAAGAGGGAGGGACACAGGAATGGAGATTGAAAGAGGGAGGGACACAGGAATGGAGATTGAAAGAGGGAGGGACACAGGAATGGAGATTGAAAGAGGGAGGGACACAGGAATGGAGATTGAAAGAGGGAGGGACACAGGAAGGGAGATTGAAAGAGGGAGGGACACAGGAAGGGAGATTGAAAGAGGGAGGGACACAGGAAGGGAGATTGAAAGAGGGAGGGACACAGGAAGGGAGATTGAAAGACTACCTAAAGCCTGCAGAAACAAACATACAGCTAAAACACACAATGATCTCTCTCCTCCCTTTCTCCTGTTTCAGGACCACATCTATAAACTGATGAAGAGTGACAGCTACACACGGTACCTGCGCTCCAACGCTTACCAGGAGCTGCTGATGGCCTGGAAGAAGGTGTGTGTGAGTCTGTGCTAGTCTCCTTTTGCCTGGGGAAGACTGGAGTTAGACACCTGTCCTCAGTATCCAAGATAGTGAAGTGCTGCCCTCTGTTGGAGATTTCCAGGGTCTGCAGCCAGTGACTTGGTAAACTACTGTTTAGTCTGAACCAGTGATATCACACTGTTTAGTCTGAACCAGTGATATCACACTGTTTAGTCTGAACCAGTGATATCATACTGTTTAGTCTGAACCAGTGATATCATACTGTTTAGTCTTCTTTACATTGTTTTCAACAAAGCTCCCTTCTCTTCCCATGATGCTTTGTGCCCCAGCCTGAGACGGAGCAGCAGCAGGGAAGACGCACCTCTCTGGAGAAGTTTACACGCAGCGTGGTCAGTTGCTCTACTTCCTGTCTGTCTGTCTGTCTGTCTGTCTGTCTGTCTGTCTGTCTGTCTGTCTGTCTGTCTGTCTGTCTGTCTGTCTGTCTGTCTGTCTGTCTGTGTCTGTCTGTCATCCATCTACACATAGAGATGAATTTGACCACAACTTTGTTACAAAACGTCTAATCTGAAACCAACAAGGAAACCATCATACTAATTCCCTCCTCTCTTCAGGGCAAGTCACTGACGGGCAAACGGCTGACAGGCCTGATGCAGTCGTCCTGACCAGGCCTGGGGCTGGAGTAAGACAGCCATGCCCAGAGGATCTGCTCTGCTGTGGGGAGAGGGCTGGATGTTGATGCTGAGAGGCCTAACTAGGGCCTGGACACAACGTCACCTACATAACTGACTCCAGATCAGTTCAGTTCCCTGAGCTCCAGTGGAGGACAGACAGCATGCAATAGGTCACCTAGATCTGATACGGGGACAGTGCTGTCTTTGTCTGTTTCTCAAATGTCACTCTATTCCCTATATAGTGTACTACTTTTGACCAGAGCCCTATTTTGACTAGTTTGTCCATTGGGCTCTGGTCAAAAGGTGTGCACTATAAAGGGAATAGGTTGCCATTTGGGAGGTACATATTGTGTAGTTTATCGACATATAACTCTATCCAATACTCTCTGTCTTACTTAGGTTCCTTTAATCGATTCTAGAACCAAATGGAATGTTATATAACTCTATCCAATACACTCTGTCTCACTTAGGTTCCTTTAATCGATTCTAGAACCAAATGGAATGTCATATAACTCTGCCTGCTTCTCTCTGTCTCACTTAGGTTCCTTTAATCGATTCTAGAACCAAATAGAATGTCAGACTTGTTCTACTCTAGCTCGGCTTATATTACTACAGTATAATAGCTTATTGTAACGATTACACAACTCTCTTGTTCAATTACAGAAACATTAAAATGCTTACAACTTGGAGTGCTTTGACTGACGTTATAATGGGCTTTAGAATGAGTCCACTCACTGGGGACTGCCTACAGTGCATTCAGAAAGTATTCACACCAATTCACTTTTTCCACATTTTGTTACATTACAGCTGTACTCTAAAACAGATTTAATTGGGGTTTTTTCCCCCTCTCATCAATCTACCTACAATAATAAGGACAAAAGCAAAAACAGGTTTTTAAGAAATTTGTGCTAATTTTATTACAAATGAAATATCAAGGACATTCACTTTGTCATTACGGGCTATTGTGTCTCGATTGATGAGGTAAAAAAACATGTATTTAATCTATTTTAGAATAATGCTGTGAAAAACGTGAAGGGGTCTGAAAAGTTTCCGACTGCTCGGGGGGACATATTGATTGAATACATGTTTGGAAAATCTGTTAGGCTTTTCAGCCTTGATTTTATATAGACATGCAGACTTTTTTAATTGAAGCACATTGTTATGGGGAACATGACCTTCTTAACATTCCAAGGTTGCGTGACAAATGGCACCCTATTCTCTATAGCGCAGTCCTTCTGACCAGCTCCCTATCAGTCCTGGTCAAAAGTAGTGTATTAAATAGGGGAAAGGGTGCAATTTGGGACGCTGACCCCACATTCCATCCGAGCCCACCTCTGTCGGGGTACAGGGCACCGAAAAAGCTCTCTTAAATGGGAACGGTGACATCCTGTGTTAGGACGGTTGAGTATACAGTATATATGGACAGCATTTTACACAGTAATTGTAAATTATATACAGTATCATAATAAATAAAAAAGGACAATGACACAAATACAGCTGATGTTTATCGATGTTTTGCAGAAATAGCTTGTTTTTCAGACTGCACTGAAATCAATCTGTACGTGATTTTGTCCGGCTACCCACCTTCAAACTGAATGCTCCCGTGTTCGCGGAGAAACTACATTCACAATAAACACTGCATATGTCGTCTCAATCGGCAACTACCTTAAAAATGGTGCATGTTGCAGACGAAGCGCGTTTGCATTGAATCTTGGCCATTGAATGCATAGGGATGGGCTGCCACCTAGTGGTTGAGATAAGAAGTGCAGCTCCAAGGGGCCAAGGTTCCGGTCTATAGAGGCCCACAGTGGAGGTGTCATAATACCATAAAACCTAGCAGTCAAACAGGGAAATTATTCCAATCTTTTTTCCTCCATTCATTTTCCCCATAGGGGATTTTAGAAACACTTAAAATAAGGGCTGTGTTTTGTGTAGGTTTACCCTGGCATGAGGTTTTGATAACCATGTAAATCTGTCTCGAACAAGGTGACTTTTATCAATATATTCGGTTCTATTTACTCACCGAATCGAAAATGCTAATTAGCATCAAAGTATACATTACGCAAAACTACAAATCCCTGCAAGCTCCTGCATGTCATCTCTAGCTGACACCTTTACTAACAGTTATTGTGTCAATTTAAACCAGAGTTTTCATCTGGTTTATAGAGACCAACATCAGGGTTGGATCTGGTTTATAGAGACCAACATCAGGTTTGGATCCGGTTTATAGAGACCAACATCAGGGTTGGATCTGGTTTATAGAGACCAACATCAGAGTTGGATCTGGTTTATAGAGACCAACATCAGGGTTGGATCTGGTTTATAGAGACCAACATCAGGGTTGGATCTGGTTTATAGAGACCAACATCAGGGTTGGATCTGGTTTATAGAGACCAACATCAGGGTTGGATCTGGTTTATAGAGACCAACATCAGGGTTGGATCTGGTTTATAGAGACCAACATCAGGGTTGGATCTGGTTTATAGAGACCAACATCAGGGTTGGATCTGGTTTATAGAGACCAACATCAGGGTTGGATCCGGTTTATAGAGACCAACATCAGGGTTGGATCCGGTTTATAGAGACCAACATCAGGGTTGGATCTGGTTTATAGAGACCAACATCAGGGTTGGATCTGGTTTATAGAGACCAACATCAGGGTTGGATCTGGTTTATAGAGACCAACATCAGGGTTGGATCTGGTTTATAGAGACCAACATCAGGGTTGGATCTGGTTTATAGAGACTAGCCTGCATATGTTATAGCCTGTAGATGTTATAGTCTGTAAATGTTATAGCCTGTAAATGTTATAGCCTGTAGATGTTATAGCCTGTATAGTTCTTGCACTCCAAATTGAAAAGTTTGACACATCTTTACACTGTAGCCATTCTAGCAGATGCTCTCCAGAGCAACGTACAAGGACTACATTCAACAAAGCAAGGTGAAACTATTTAAAAGCACAGCCATCTCATGTCAACCCTCAAAGTCGAGTGTCTGGAGCGAGGTTTTAACTTCTGAGTATAACGCAAACCAGTTAAAACTAATTAATTGTCTGGGGTAAGTAAGGACTTCTTCAAAATCTTTATTTCAACACAAAAACAAACACACAAACTTTCAACAAAGTACCCAAAACGGACACAGTATGATATCCATATAAAATTGATGGTCTCCGAAATAAAACAAAATTATATTGACACATATATTTCTTGGAGTGGGAAGTTGGCATGGTGATATAAACAGGAAGACATGTTGTTAAAATGTCTGACATGGGGGGTTTATACAGACCAACATCAGGGTTGGATCTGGTTTAGGAAAACATTAAAATGTCTGACATGGGGGGGTTTAAGAGAAGGAAAACATTAAAATGTCTGACATGAGGGGGGGTTGGAAGAAAAAGGAAAACAAAAAATGTCTGACATGAGGGGGGAAACAAAATGTCTGACATGAGGGGGGAAACATTAAAATGTCTGACATGGGGGATATCCATATAAAATTGATGGTCTCCGAAACATTAAAATGTCTGACATGGGGGGGGGGAAGGAAAACATTAAAATGTCTGACATGAGGGGGAAGAAAAAGGAAAACAAAATGTCTGAAAAAACATTAAAATGTCTGACATGAGGGGGGGGAAAACATTAAAATGTCTGAAAGGAAAACATTAAAATGTCTGACATGGGGGAAGGAAAACATTAAAATGTCTGACATGAGGGGGGAAAGGAAAACATTAAAATGTCTGACATGAGGGGGGAGAAAAAGGAAAATGCATCTCAAATGGTACACTTCCTTAAATACATTACCAGCCAAAACTTGTAGAACACCTACTCATTCAAGGGTTTTTCTTTATTTTTTTACTATTTTCTACATTGTAGAATAATATTGAAGACATCAAATCTATGTAATAACACATATGGAATCATGTAGTAACCAAAAAAGTGTTAAACAAATAAAAATACATAATACAGATTCTTCAAATAGCCACCCTTTGCCTTGATGACAGCTTTGTACACTCTTGGCATTCTCTCAACCAGCTTCATGATATAGTCACCTGGAATGCATTTAAATGTGACAAGGTAGGGGTGGTATACAGACGATAGCCCTATTTGGTAAAATACCAAGTCCATTTTATGGCAAGAACAGCTCAAATAAGTAAAGAGAAATGACAGTCCATCATTACTTTAAGACATGAAGGTCAGTCAATATGGAACATTTCAAGAACTTTGACAGTTTATTCAAGTGCAGTTGCAAAAACCATCAAGCGCTATGATGAAACTGGCTATACAGTTGAAATTTGTCCTTTGGTCTGGAGTCCAAATTGGAGATTTTTGGTTCCAACCACCATGTCTTTGTGAGACGCGGTGTGGGGGAACGGATGATCTCCGCATGTGTATTTCCCACCGTGAAGCATGGAGGAGGAGGTGTGATGGTGCTTTGCTGGTGACACTGTCAGTGATTTATTTAGAATTCAAGGCACACTTAACCAGCATGACTACCACAGCATTCTGCAGCGATGTGCCATCCCATCTGGTTTGGGCTTTGTGGGACTATCACTTGTTTTTCAACAGAACAACGACCCAACACACCTCCAGGCTATGCAAGGGCTATTTGACCAAGATGGAGAGTGATGGAGTGCAGCATCAGATGACCTGGCCTCCACAATCCCCCGACCTCAACCAAATTGAGATGGTTTGGCATGTTGGACCGCAGAGTGAAGGAAAAGCAGCCAACAAGTGCTCAGCATATGTGGGAACTCCTTCAAGACAGTTGGAAAAGCATTCCAGGTGAAGCTGGTTGAGAGAATGCCAAGAGTGTGCAAAGCTGTCATCAAGGCAAAGGGTAGTTATTTGAAGATTCTCAAAAACAAAATATATTTTGATTTGTTTAACACTTTTTTGGTTACTCCATGAGTTACTACATGAGTAATTTCATAGTTTTGATGTCTTAACTATTATTCTACAATATTGTAGAAAATAAAAATAAAGAAAAACACTTGAATGAGTAGGTGTTCTAAAACTTTTGGCCACGGTAGTGTATTGGTACGGTGGCGTACGGGCCGCGGCGGTGTACGGGCCACGGTGTTCTATGGGCCACGGCGGCGTACGGGCCACGGCGGCGTACGGGCCACGGCAGCGTACGGGCCACGGCAGCGTACGGGCCACGGCACCATACGGGCCATAGGTTGTAACGGTTCTCTTGTGGTGAAGGACAGTCGGACCAAAATGCAGCGTGATGATGATTCATGATATTTTAATAAAGGAAAAAAATATACATGAAGAAACTACAAAATAATGAAATGTGAAAACCGAAACAGTCCTATCTGGTGTAAACACAGAGACAGGAACAATCAGCCACAAACAGCCCTATCTGGTGTAAACACAGAGACAGGAACAATCACCCACAAACAGCCCTATCTGGTGTAAACACAGAGACAGGAACAATCACCCACAAACAGTCCTATCTGGTGCAAACACAGAGACAGGAACAATCACCCACAAACAGTCCTATCTGGTGCAAACACAGAGACAGGAACAATCACCCACAAACAGCCCTATCTGGTGCAAACACAGAGACAGGAACAATCACCCAGATCTTGTGTAAACACAGAGACAGGAACAATCACCCACAAACAGCCCTATCTGGTGTAAACACAGAGACAGGAACAATCACCCACAAACAGTCCTATCTGGTGCAAACACAGAGACAGGAACAATCACCCACAAACAGCCCTATCTGGTGTAAACACAGAGACAGGAACAATCACCCACAAACAGCCCTATCTGGTGTAAACACAGAGACAGGAACAATCACCCACAAACAGCCCTATCTGGTGTAAACACAGAGACAGGAACAATCACCCACAAACAGCCCTATCTGGTGCAAACACAGAGACAGGAACAATCACCCACAAAACACTCAAAGAATATGGCTGCCTAAATATGGTTCCCAATCAGAGACAACGATAAACACCTGCCTCTGATTGAGAACCACTCCAGACAGCCATAGACTTTGCTAGATAAACCCACTAAGCCACACACCCAATACCTAACAAAACCCAAAGACAAAACACACCACAATAAACCCATGTCACACCCCGGCCTGACCAAATAAATAAAGACAAACACAATATACATCGACCAGGGCGTGAAAATAGTAGAGCACTACACAAGGAATAGGATGCCATTTGGGAAGTAGCCCACACATTTACTTTACTTCATGATTGTCTGTGGAGAAACAATATAACATGTTTTTAAAAAAAGCACAAAACAAAATAATAAAATTGCTTGTAAGACATTTCCAGTCGTGACACTGTAATTCGTTTTTGCATTAAATACTATATATATATATATTTAACAACATCGCTAAAACATCTTCAGATCTTCTGCCACTATATTTCAGGATTGTATTTCGGGCTATAGGTTTCCTTTAGGGTTCTTCAAATCTATCCAATAGTCCTATAAGAAATCTATCCAATAGTTCTATAAGAAATCTATCCAATAGCCCTATAAGAAATCTATCCAATAGTCCTATAAGAAATCTATCCAATAGTTCTATAAGAAATCTATCCAATAGCCCTATAAGAAATCTATCCAATAGCCCTATAAGAAATCTATCCAATAGCACTATAAGAAATCTATCCAATAGCCCTATAAGAAATCTATCCAATAGTCCTATAAGAAATCTATCCAATAGTCCTATAAGAAATCTATCCAATAGTCCTATAAGAAATCTATCCAATAGTCCTATAAGAAATCTATCCAATAGCCCTATAAGAAATCTATCCAATAGTCCTATAAGAAATCTATCCAATAGTCCTATAAGAAATCTATCCAATAGTCCTATAAGAAATCTATCCAATAGCCCTATAAGAAATCTATCCAATAGTCCTATAAGAAATCTATCCAATAGTCCTATAAGAAATCTATCCAATAGCCCTATAAGAAATCTATCCAATAGCCCTATAAGAAATCTATCCAATAGTCCTATAAGAAATCTATCCAATAGTCCTATAAGAAATCTATCCAATAGTCCTATAAGAAATCTATCCAATAGTCCTATAAGAAATCTATCCAATAGTCCTATAAGAAATCTATCCAATAGTCCTATAAGAAATCTACACGAAATATACAGTATATTACCTGTGTTCAGTGCAATCTATTAACATATTGTTGACATAGAAGAACCGGAATAATTTTAGAAATCATTTGGAGTTTTACATTAAATGTTTCGGAATGATATACAGAGTGGAAGGGAAGCCTATAAAACAAGTTGACATTTACTAAATACATCAAATAAATATGTTCAAAAACTGATGCATCGTGGAGGATGTGAGGTATCCTACACACCAGCTGAATGATAACTATGTACTATTGACTGACTGAAACGTGGTGGTAGAGCTACGAGGTATGTATTTTGTGTATGTTCTTGACCATGTAAGTGTGAATGGATTATGTCTGTGTGAATACAGAGCCTTCAGAAAGTATTCACACCCCTTGACTTTGTCCACATTTTTGTTGCGTTACAGCCTGAATTTAAAATGGATTACATTTAGATTTTGTATCACTGGCTTACACACAATACCCCATCATTTTAAATGTAACCTTTATTTAACTGGGCAAATCAGTTAAGAACAAATTCTTATTTACAATGACAGCCTACCCCGGCCAAACCCTAACGACGCCGGGCCAATTATGCACCGCCCTATGGGACTCCCGATCACGGCCAGTTGTGATACAGCCCGGAATGGAACCAGGGTCTGTAGTGACACCTCTAGCACTTAGATGCAGGGCCTTAGACCACCAAACCAGGGTCTGTAGTGACTCCTCTAGTACTTAGATGCAAGGCCTTAGACCACTGAACCAGGGTCTGTAGTGACTCCTCTAGTACTTAGATGCAGGGCCTTCAACCACTGAACCAGGGTCTGTAGTGACACCTCTAGCACTTAGATGCAGGGCCTTAGACCACCGAACCAGGGTCTGTAGTGACTAACTAGTACTTAGATGCAGGGCCTTAGACCACCAAACCAGGGTCTGTAGTGACACCTCTAGCACTTAGATGCAGGGCCTTAGACCACCAAACCAGGGTCTGTAGTGACTCCTCTAGTACTTAGATGCAGGGCCTTAGACCACTGAACCAGGGTCTGTAGTGACTCCTCTAGTACTTAGATGCAAGGCCTTAGACCACTGAACCAGGGTCTGTAGTGACACCTCTAGCACTGAATGCAGTGCCTTAGACCACCAAACCAGGGTCTGTAGTGACTCCTCTAGTACTTAGATGCAGGGCCTTAGACCACCAAACCAGGGTCTGTAGTGACACCTCTAGCACTTAGATGCAGGGCCTTAGACCACCAAACCAGGGTCTGTAGTGACTCCTCTAGTACTTAGATGCAGGGCCTTAGACCACTGAACCAGGGTCTGTAGTGACTCCTCTAGTACTTAGATGCAAGGCCTTAGACCACTGAACCAGGGTCTGTAGTGACACCTCTAGCACTGAGATGCAGTGCCTTAGACCACCAAACCAGGGTCTGTAGTGACTCCTCTAGTACTTAGATGCAAGGCCTTAGACCACTGAACCAGGGTCTGTATTGACACCTCTAGCACTGAGATGCAGTGCCTTAGACCCCTGCGCCACTCGGGAGCCCACTGGTTCATAATGTCAAAGTGGAATTATGTTTTAAGATATTGTGACAAATTAATAAAAAATTAAATGCTGAAATATCTTGAGTCTATAAGTATTCAACCCCTTTGTTATGGCAAGCCCAAATAAGTTCAGGAGTAAAATGTTGCTTAACAAGTCACACAATAAGTTGCATGGACTCGCTCTGTGTGCAATACTATTGGTTAACATTCTTTTTTTAATGACGACCTCATACTCCACACGTACAGATAATTGTAAGGTCCCTCAGTCAAGCAGTGAATTTGAAACACAAAGACCAGGGAGGTTTTCCAATGCCTCGCAAAGAAGAGCACCTATTGGTAGTTACACTTTGAATGGTGTATCATTACAGCCTGTCACTACAAAGATACAGGCGTCTGTCATTACTCAGTTTCTTACCTTAACTCAGTTGCCGGAGAGGAAGGAAACCGAGCAGGGAACTCACCATTCAGGCCAATGGTGACTTTAAAAAAAGTAAAAGAGTTTAATGGCTGTGACAGGAGAAAACTGTGAAGGGATAAACAACATTGTAGTCACTCCATAATACTAACCTCAATGACAGAGTGAAAAGAACGAAGTCCGTGCAGAATATAAATATTCCAAAACATGCATCCTGTTTGCAACAAGGCACTAAAGTAGTACTGCAACAAATGTGTCAAAGAAATTAAATATATGTACTGAATACAAAGCTTTATGTTTGGGGCAAATCCAACACAACACATCACCATTTTCAAGCATGGTGGTGGCTGCATCCTGTTATGGGTATGCTTGTCATCAGCAAGAACTAGGGAGGGTTTTTTTTTAATAAAAAGAAATGGCAAAATCCTAGAGGAAAACCCGGATCAGTCTTCTTTTTCAGTAGGACTATAAACCTAAAACACAAGGCCAAATATACACTGGAGTTGCATACCAAAACGACATTGAATGTTCCAGTGTGGCATAAGTTACAGTTTTGACTTAAATCGTCTTGAAATTGTATGGCAAAACTTGAAAATGTTTGTCTAGCAATGATCACCAACCAACTTGAGAGCTTTAATTTTTTTCCTTCTATAATGTGCAAATATTGTACAATCCAGGTGTGTAAAGCTCTTTAAGAGACTTACCCAGAAAGACTCACAGCTGTAATCGCTAAAAAAGGTGATTCTAACATTTATTGACTTAGGGGGATTCTTAGGGGGTTCTTTTTCTTAGGGGGGGATTCTTTTCTTTTTCTTAGGGGGTTTCTTTTTCTTAGGGGGTTTCTTTTCTTTTCTTAGGGAGGGGTTCTTTTTCTTAGGGGGTCTTTTCTTAGGGGGGTCTTTTCTTAGGGGGGTTCTTTTCTTAGGGGGGTTCTTTTCCTTCTTTCTTTTTTTTTTACACAAATGTTTGAGTTTTTATTCTACTTTTACATTAGAGAGTAATTTGTGTAGATCGTTGACCCAAAAAAAAAAAAAAAAAAAACAATTAAAGACAATTAAATGGGGAAAGTCCAGGGGTTGTGAATGCTGAATGTTTCTCTCTATGGTCTATGTATATAGCCCTTTACCAGTTTCCTACACCGATCTACAAAATATGAACAACGTGTAAACCCTATTGCATGGTAACACATTTTAACAGAGAGCGCAACATGATCTAGGAACCAGAACTTGGGAAGTGGAGCAGGATTGCCACCATATTGTGTTGCTTCAATTTACAAACAAAAGCATCCATCCAACAGTCACAATAACCAGAAATGTATAAATAAGACCAGTTTTAAATTAATAACGATTTAGATCTTTGTCATGAGGTACTTTTAAGTATCCTAATAACCACAAACCTGGCTAATATCCAACTGAAATTAAATAACGGCTGCAATGACTCCTCAAAAAATAAAAGGATGCTTGATAAGTCCTGTGAGTAACACTATTTCAAATATGCAATATGTCTTTGTGCAATATGAAACAACGTCACTGTGAAATTTTAACAAGGAGAGGACTGGAAACTGAAATTCAAACAAACAGACATAAATTCTCCTTGTTTCCGGTACATAATGCTTTTTTTTTTTTTTACCTCAGCACAAACATCTCTAGCGAGCTAACTGTCAGAAGAGACTACATTGTAGAACAGCATAGAGTCAAACACCGTGTAGCAAAGATTACTATTTGACGATTCTCTTTGTGGTGTTTATAACCCACATCATGACATTGTTTCAACTTCAGAGGTAGAGGATAGTACTGAGATAGAAACTGAGAAACTGAACGAGATGAGACTGAATATGCACCCTGAGCCTGTAAATTCATTGTGTGTGTGTGTGTGTGTTAGAGAAGCTATGGCTCTTCATAGGCTGAGGCCTTGTCCTTCAACAGATCCAAACACAGGTGACAGCTCCAGCTCCCTAGAGAGAGAGAGAGAGAGAGAAAGAGAAAGAGAGAGAGAAGAGAGAGAGAGAGAAGAAGGAGAGAGAGAAAGAGAGAAAGGAGAGAGAGAGAAAGAGAAAGAGAGAGAGAGAGAGAGAGAGAGAGAGAGAGAGAGAAGAGAGAGAAAGAGAGAGAGAGAGAGAGAGAGAGAGAAGGAGAGAGAGAAAGAGAGAGAAGGAGAGAGAGAGAAAGAGAAAGAGAAAGAGAGAGAGAGAGAGAGAGAGAAAGAGAGAGAGAAGGAGAGAGAGAAAGAGAGAGAAGGAGAGAGTGAAAGAGAGAGAAGGAGAGAGAGAAGGAGAAGGAGAGAGAGACAGGTGATCTTGTTGTTGTGGACTGTATTATTTCCAGAACTCTCAGTGATGTCCTTTACCTCTGTATAATGTCTGAAGTTTAAAAACGTTGTCCAGGAACTCTCTGTTTCACAAGTCACACTTAAAGTCTCACGGTACACACGTAAGTCAAATCAAGAGAGATTATCACTGAGCCGCCACGTGTGGTCTGTGGTACGGCCTTACCTTCAGGTCTTTACAATGTAAACTATAACATTCAGTGGTCTTACCTTCCGGAGGCTTGGTCAGTAACTCTACGTAACTCTGTAATATCTAGACCGTAGAGGTCAAAGGTGGAAACCGCAGCAGGGGAAACATCGCCACTGTCTACCCCATGGCCGTCGTTATTTTTGTTTGGTTGATGAAGTGGAAGTGAAAAGCATCGCCCAATGTGGTAAAAAATATATATATATATTCTGCTGTTTGTTCAAACGTGAAATGATGTCAAAGTGAAAAAAATCAACTGTGTTTGTTGTTGGCAGTAACTTCTTTCCTGTAGCGATATTGCAGAACGGACGTGGCAGTTTCACCATTAAGGATTCCAATTTTAGTTGAATTTAATTTATTTTACCCTTATTTTACCAGGTAAGTTGACTGAGAACACATTCTCGTTTACTGCAACGACCCGGGGAAATAGTTTCAGGGGAGAGGAGGGGGGGATGAATGAGCCAATTGGAAGCTTAAAGAGTAAGTACTCTGTGCCGAGTTATCATATATGACCTTACCCTAGGAGGGTGTCTGTTATTTATATATTACACAGCAGAACTCAGTCGTACCTTCAGGAGGTTGGGTCTATAATATATAGAGTATAACTCAGGGGTCTATAATATATACAGTATAACTCAGTAGTCTATAATATATACAGTATAACTCAGGGGTCTATAATATATAGAGTATAACTCAGGGGTCTATAATATATAGAGTATAACTCAGGGGTCTATAATATATACAGTATAACTCAGGGGTCTATAATATATAGAGTATAACTCAGGGGTCTATAATATATACAGTATAACTCAGGGGTCTATAATATATACAGTATAACTCAGGGGTCTATAATATATACAGTATAACTCAGGGGTCTATAATATATACAGTATAACTCAGTAGTCTATAATATATACAGTATAACTCAGTAGTCTATAATATATACAGTATAACTCAGTAGTCTATAATATATACAGTATAACTCAGGGGTCTATAATATATACAGTATAACTCAGTAGTCTATAATATATACAGTATAACTCAGTAGTCTATAATATATACAGTATAACTCAGTAGTCTATAATATATACAGTATAACTCAGTAGTCTTACCCTCAGGAGGTTGGGTCATGGGGGGCTTCAGACAGTACATGTGGTATCCTCTGTCACAGTCGTCGCAGAACAACAGCTGGTCCTACAGACACAGAGACAAACACACAATGTTAACTCACTTTTCAAAACAGTAGTAGCAGTGGTAACTGGGATAACGTGGTAACTGAGACAACGTGGTAACTGAGACAACGTGGTAACTAAGACAACGTGGTAACTGAGACAGTGTGGTAACTGAGACAACGTGGTAACTAGTAACTAAGACAACGTGGTAACTGAGACAATGTGGTAATTAAGACAACGTGGTAACTGAGACAGTGTGGTAACTGAGACAACGTGGTAACTGGTAACTGAGACAACGTGGTAACTGAGACAACGTGGTAACTGACACAACGTGGTAACTGACACAACGTGGTAACTGACACAACGTGGTAACTGAGACAACGTGGTAACTGAGACAACGTGGTAACTGAGACAATGTGGTAACAGACAACGTGGTAACTGACACAATGTGGTAACTGGGACAACGTGGTAACTGACACAACGTGGTAACTGACACAACATGGTAACTAAGACAACATGGTAACTGACACAACGTGGTAACTGAGACAACGTGGTAACTGACACAACGTGGTAACTGGGTCAACGTGGTAACTGGTAACAGACACAATGTGGTAACTAAGACAACGTGGTAACTGGGACAACGTGGTAACTGGGACAATGTGGTAACTAAGACAACGTGGTAACTAAGACAACGTGGTAACTAAGACAACGTGGTAACTGACACAACGTGGTAACTGACACAACGTGGTAACTGAGACAACGTGGTAACTGAGACAACGTGGTAACTGAGACAACGTGGTAACTGAGACAACGTGGTAACTGACACAACGTGGTAACTGGTAACAGACACAACGTGGTAACTAAGACAATGTGGTAACTGAGACATGGTATAACAACGTGGTAACTGGGACAACGTGGTAACTGAGACAACGTGGTAACTAAGACAACGTGGTAACTGACACAACGTGGTAACTGAGTCAACGTGGTAACTGAGACAACATGGTAATTGAGACAACGTGGTAACTGAGGCAACGTGGTAACTGAGACAACGTGGTAACTGGGACAACGTGGTAACTGGGACAACGTGGTAACTGAGACAACGTGGTAACTGGGACAACGTGGTAACTGGTAACTGACACAACGTGGTAACTGGTAACAGACACAACATGGTAACTAAGACAACGTGGTAACTGAGACAACGTGGTAACTGAGACAATGTTAAATCCCTTCCACTGTGAATTTACAGAAATGCCTTTCAAGACAATGGTATCCCACTGAGCTAAAGCCTAAAGGCTAGGTAGTTGTAGGAGATAACAAGAGTCTTCAGTCTAAAGGAATCTTCTGGGCCCAGATGAAGGAGTTTCAGACTAGGCACTTTTTGAATACTGGCCCGAGGTCTAGAAACTGTTATTCCAAGCACTTACGTCGTTCTCTGAGGTGCCACAGAGGCTGCAGGACTTGCACTCGATGCACTGCCACAGGTAGGTCTTCACCGCCATCATCATGTTGTCTGTGAACTGCAGACAGGTAGGGTGGCCTAGGGAGGGAAGGAGGGAAGGAGGGAGGGATGGAAGGAGGGAGGGAAGGAGGGAGGGAAGGAGGGAGGGAGGGAAGGAGAGAGAGAGGGAGGGAGGGAGGGAAGGAGAGAGAGAGGGAGGGAGGGAAGGAGAGAGAGAGGGAGGGAGGGAAGGAGAGAGAGAGGGAGGGAAGGAGAGAGAGAGGGAGGGAGGGAGGGAAGGAGAGAGAGAGAGAGAGAGAGGGAGGGAGGGAGGGAGGGAGGGAGGGAGGGAGGGAGGGAGGGAGGAAGGAAGGATGGAGGGAGGGAGGGGGAGGGAGGGAGGGAGGGTGGGAGGGAGGATGGGAGGGAGGGAGGGAGGATGGGAGGGAGGGAGGGAGGGAGGGAGGATGGGAGGGAGGGAGGGAGGGAGGATGGGAGGGAGGGAGGGAGGAGGATGGGAGGGAGGGAGGGAGGGAGGGAGGGATGGGAGGGAGGGAGGGAGGGAGGGAGGGGAGGGAGGGAGGGAGGGAGGGAGGGAGGGAGGGAGGGAGGGAGGGAGGGAGGGAGGGAGGGAGGGAGGGAGGGCGGGAGGGAGGGAGGGAGGGAAGATGCCTCATTTACATCGCAACTCAACACAGAAAGACAACATCTGTGATTTTTTGTTTTTATACACTCCAATAACGATGAATAAGCTAGATCCTGTAGATAGATGTTAAATGAGTAGAGCAGGTATCCAGTTGCTGTCTGTCTCCTCAGAAACAGGTAGGTCATTCATAAGTCATGACAAGTTGTGGCTAAAATCACACTATAGTAAAAAGGACCATGGTTAACTGTAGCCTTTATAGATACAGCAGACTTGTGACTGTCCTACATTTTCTATAGTGGTGTTGTCAGTAACAATAAAAAACCATTACCCATTCATAGTTCTCATCAGAGTGTCAATGACTGTCAATGAGCCATAAACTAAAACCTAAACACTCATCTCTGAAACCAGACAGTGCTGTGCGTCTGTCTCTCTCTCTCTCTCTCTCAGTTTTATGTCTCATCGATCAATTTAAGATAAGTTGCTAGACACATTTTCTAGCCCATCTTGGGCCTGAGAGCCAGGGTGAAAGTGTGATTGTCTAGGTATTTGGATAGGTAGAGTCTCCCATCCTGATGGGCCAATGACTAAACACATTCATCCAATCATCTTCTTTACATCAGCCGGTTTCAATGGTCTCTTTTAGCCAGAGGGACATTGAACATGCCGATTGGTTCTTACCTCTCGGCTAACCGTCCTCTCTGGCCAATGGAGCGACTCAAGAGTCCGGGCACAACCCTCCTCCACACCCTTACGGTCCAGAGGTAATTGTAGCATGGCCAAGAGGTGTAGGACCAGTTTATATTTGGGTTTAAATCCGATACGGAATGAACTACTGTATCTGACGGGGGGGAGATTTCAGACCTATCTAACGAGACTTTGTGTGTCCTCACTGTTCGCTACCGGACAGAGAAAACACAGTGGGATACAGCATTGGCATACTACTATTTTGTGATGTAATTATGTCTCACTAATATTATCCTTGGGAATAATACCTTGTGAAATATTAGAAGAATATATTTACAGTTTAAATTTTAAAGTGTGGGTCATCTATAGTTATGAAGGACGCTGCTTGGCCTTCCTACAGTACGTACAGCTCTGCTGAACCAGAGACACGCAGCAGTGCAGTCCATAGTAAAGTCCATAGTACAGTCTATAGTGCAGTCTATAGTACAGTCTGTAGTGCAGTCTATAGTGCAGTCTATAGTACAGCCTATAGTACAGCCTGTAGTACAGTCTGTAGTACAGTCTGTAGTACAGTCCGTAGTACAGTCTGTAGTGCAGTCTGTAGTACAGTCTATAGTACAGTCTGTAGTGCAGTCTATAGTACAGTCTGTAGTGCAGTCTGTAGTGCAGTCTGTAGTGCAGTCTATAGTGCAGTCTATAGTGCAGTCTGTAGTGCAGTCTGTAGTGCAGTCTGTAGTACCGTCTATTGTGTAGTCTGTAGTACCGTCTATAGTGCAGTCTGTAGTGCAGTCTATAGTGCAGTCTGTAGTACAGTCTATAGTGCAGTCTGTAGTACAGTCTATAGTACAGTCTATAGTGCAGTCTATAGTACAGTCTATAGTGGGTCTATAGTACAGTCTGTAGTACAGTCTATAGTGCAGTCTATAGTACAGTCTATAGTGCAGTCTGTAGTGCAGTCTGCAGTGCAGTCTGTAGTGCAGTCTGTAGTACCATCTATAGTGCAGTCTGTAGTACAGTCTGTAGTGGAGTCTGTAGTGCAGTCTATAGTGCAGTCTGTAGTGCAGTCTGTAGTGCAGTCTGTAGTGCAGTCTGTAGTACCATCTATAGTGCAGTCTGTAGTACAGTCTGTAGTGGAGTCTGTAGTGCAGTCTGTAGTGCAGTCTGTAGTGGAGTCTGTAGTGCAGTCTATAGTACAGTCTGTAGTGCAGTCTGTAGTACCGTCTGTAGAGCAGTCTATAGTGCAGTCTATAGTGCAGTCTATAGTGCAGTCTATAGTGCAGTCTATAGTGCAGTCTATAGTGCGTCTATAGTACAGTCTGTAGTACAGTCTATAGTTCAGTCTGTAGTACAGTCTGTAGTGCAGTCTGTAGTGCAGTCTGTAGTGCAGTTTGTAGTGCAGTCTGTAGTGCAGTCTATCGTGCAGTCTGTAGTGCAGTCTTTAGTACAGTCTATAGTGCAGTCTATAGTGCAGTCTATAGTGCAGTCTGTAGTACAGTCTATAGTACAGTCTGTAGTGCAGTCTATAGTTCAGTCTGTAGTGCAGTCTGTAGTGCAGTCTGTAGTGCAGTCTGTAGTGCAGTCTGTAGTGCAGTTTGTAGTGCAGTCTGTAGTGCAGTCTATCGTGCAGTCTGTAGTGCAGTCTATAGTACAGTCTGTAGTGCAGTCTGTAGTACAGTCTGTAGTGCAGTCTGTAGTACCGTCTGTAGAGCAGTCTGTAGTACAGTCTGTAGTGCAGTCTGTAGTGCAGTCTGTAGTGCAGTCTGTAGTGCAGTCTGTAGTGCAGTCTGTAGTACCATCTATAGTGCAGTCTGTAGTACAGTCTATAGTGCAGTCTATAGTGCAGTCTATAGTGCAGTCTGTAGTGCAGTCTGTAGTGGAGTCTGTAGTGGAGTCTGTAGTGCAGTCTATAGTACAGTCTGTAGTGCAGTCTGTAGTACCGTCTGTAGAGCAGTCTATAGTGCAGTCTATAGTGCAGTCTATAGTGCAGTCTATAGTGCAGTCTATAGTGCAGTCTGTAGTGCAGTCTATAGTGCAGTCTATAGTGCAGTCTATAGTGCGTCTATAGTACAGTCTGTAGTACAGTCTGTAGTACAGTCTATAGTGCAGTCTATAGTCCAGTCTATAGTGCAGTCTGTAGTACAGTCTATAGTACAGTCTGTAGTGCAGTCTATAGTTCAGTCTGTAGTGCAGTCTGTAGTGCAGTCTGTAGTGCAGTTTGTAGTGCAGTCTGTAGTGCAGTCTATCGTGCAGTCTGTAGTGCAGTCTATAGTACAGTCTGTAGTGCAGTCTGTAGTACAGTCTGTAGTGCAGTCTGTAGTACCGTCTGTAGAGCAGTCTATAGTGCAGTCTATAGTGCAGTCTATAGTGCACTATAGTGCAGTCTATAGTGCAGTCTGTAGTGCAGTCTATAGTGCAGTCTATAGTGCAGTCTATAGTGCATAGTCAGTCTGTAGTACAGTCTGTAGTACAGTCTATAGTTCAGTCTGTAGTACAGTCTGTAGTGCAGTCTGTAGTGCAGTCTATAGTGCAGTCTATAGTGCAGTCTATAGTGCAGTCTATAGTGCAGTCTGTAGTGCAGTCTATAGTGCAGTCTATAGTGCAGTCTATAGTGCGTCTATAGTCTGTAGTGCAGTCTGTAGTCTGACAGTCTGTAGTGGAGTCTGTAGTGCAGTCTATAGTACAGTCTGTAGTGCAGTCTGTAGTACCGTCTGTAGAGCAGTCTATAGTGCAGTCTATAGTGCAGTCTATAGTGCAGTCTATAGTGCAGTCTGTAGTGCAGTCTATAGTGCAGTCTATAGTGCGTCTATAGTACAGTCTGTAGTACAGTCTATAGTGCAGTCTATAGTGCGTCTATAGTACAGTCTGTAGTACAGTGTGTAGTGCAGTCTGTAGTGCAGTCTGTAGTGCAGTTTGTAGTGCAGTCTGTAGTGCAGTCTGTAGTACAGTCTATAGTACAGTCTGTAGTGCAGTCTATAGTTCAGTCTGTAGTGCAGTCTATAGTGCGTCTATAGTACAGTCTGTAGTACAGTCTGTAGTACAGTCTATAGTTCAGTCTGTAGTACAGTCTGTAGTGCAGTCTGTAGTGCAGTCTGTAGTGCAGTTTGTAGTGCAGTCTGTAGTGCAGTCTATCGTGTCTGTAGTGCAGTCTGTAGTACAGTCTGTAGTGCAGTTTGTAGTGCAGTCTGTAGCAGTCTGTAGTGCAGTTTGTAGTGCAGTCTGTAGTGCAGTCTATCGTGCAGTCTGTAGTGCAGTCTATAGTACAGTCTGTAGTGCAGTCTGTAGTACAGTCTGTAGTGCAGTCTGTAGTACCGTCTGTAGAGCAGTCTATAGTGCAGTCTATAGTGCAGTCTATAGTGCAGTCTATAGTGCAGTCTGTAGTGCAGTCTATAGTGCAGTCTATAGTGCGTCTATAGTACAGTCTGTAGTACAGTCTGTAGTACAGTCTATAGTTCAGTCTGTAGTACAGTCTGTAGTGCAGTCTGTAGTGCAGTCTATAGTGCAGTCTATAGTGCAGTCTATAGTGCAGTCTATAGTGCAGTCTATAGTGCAGTCTATAGTGCAGTCTATAGTACAGTCTGTAGTGCAGTCTGTAGTGCAGTCTGACGTGCAGTCTGTAGTGGAGTCTGTAGTGCAGTCTATAGTACAGTCTGTAGTGCAGTCTGTAGTACCGTCTGTAGAGCAGTCTATAGTGCAGTCTATAGTGCAGTCTATAGTGCAGTCTATAGTGCAGTCTGTAGTGCAGTCTATAGTGCAGTCTATAGTGCGTCTATAGTACAGTCTGTAGTACAGTCTATAGTGCAGTCTATAGTGCGTCTATAGTACAGTCTGTAGTACAGTGTGTAGTGCAGTCTGTAGTGCAGTCTGTAGTGCAGTTTGTAGTGCAGTCTGTAGTGCAGTCTGTAGTACAGTCTATAGTACAGTCTGTAGTGCAGTCTATAGTTCAGTCTGTAGTGCAGTCTATAGTGCGTCTATAGTACAGTCTGTAGTACAGTCTATAGTTCAGTCTGTAGTACAGTCTGTAGTGCAGTCTGTAGTGCAGTCTGTAGTGCAGTCTGTAGTGCAGTCTGTAGTGCAGTCTGTAGTGCAGTCTGTAGTGCAGTTTGTAGTGCAGTCTGTAGTGCAGTCTATCGTGCAGTCTGTAGTGCAGTCTATAGTACAGTCTGTAGTGCAGTCTGTAGTACAGTCTGTAGTGCAGTCTGTAGTACCGTCTGTAGAGCAGTCTGTAGTACAGTCTGTAGTGCAGTCTGTAGTGCAGTCTGTAGTGCAGTCTGTAGTGCAGTCTGTAGTACCATCTATAGTGCAGTCTGTAGTACAGTCTATAGTGCAGTCTATAGTGCAGTCTATAGTGCAGTCTGTAGTGCAGTCTGTAGTGGAGTCTGTAGTGGAGTCTGTAGTGCAGTCTATAGTACAGTCTGTAGTGCAGTCTGTAGTACCGTCTGTAGAGCAGTCTATAGTGCAGTCTATAGTGCAGTCTATAGTGCAGTCTATAGTGCAGTCTATAGTGCAGTCTGTAGTGCAGTCTATAGTGCAGTCTATAGTGCAGTCTATAGTGCGTCTATAGTACAGTCTGTAGTACAGTCTGTAGTACAGTCTATAGTGCAGTCTATAGTCCAGTCTATAGTGCAGTCTGTAGTACAGTCTATAGTACAGTCTGTAGTGCAGTCTATAGTTCAGTCTGTAGTGCAGTCTATAGTACAGTCTGTAGTGCAGTCTGTAGTGCAGTCTGTAGTGCAGTCTGTAGTGCAGTTTGTAGTGCAGTCTGTAGTGCAGTCTATCGTGCAGTCTGTAGTGCAGTCTATAGTACAGTCTGTAGTGCAGTCTGTAGTACAGTCTGTAGTGCAGTCTGTAGTACCGTCTGTAGAGCAGTCTATAGTGCAGTCTATAGTGCAGTCTATAGTGCACTATAGTGCAGTCTATAGTGCAGTCTGTAGTGCAGTCTATAGTGCAGTCTATAGTGCAGTCTATAGTGCGTCTATAGTACAGTCTGTAGTACAGTCTGTAGTACAGTCTATAGTTCAGTCTGTAGTACAGTCTGTAGTGCAGTCTATAGTGCAGTCTATAGTGCAGTCTATAGTGCAGTCTATAGTGCAGTCTATAGTGCAGTCTATAGTGCAGTCTGTAGTGCAGTCTATAGTGCAGTCTATAGTGCAGTCTATAGTGCGTCTATAGTACAGTCTGTAGTGCAGTCTGTAGTGCAGTCTGACGTGCAGTCTGTAGTGGAGTCTGTAGTGCAGTCTATAGTACAGTCTGTAGTGCAGTCTGTAGTACCGTCTGTAGAGCAGTCTATAGTGCAGTCTATAGTGCAGTCTATAGTGCAGTCTATAGTGCAGTCTGTAGTGCAGTCTATAGTGCAGTCTATAGTGCGTCTATAGTACAGTCTGTAGTACAGTCTATAGTGCTGTCTATAGTGCGTCTATAGTACAGTCTGTAGTACAGTGTGTAGTGCAGTCTGTAGTGCAGTCTGTAGTCAGTTTGTAGTGCAGTCTGTAGTGCAGTCTGTAGTACAGTCTATAGTACAGTCTGTAGTGCAGTCTATAGTTCAGTCTGTAGTGCAGTCTATAGTGCGTCTATAGTACAGTCTGTAGTACAGTCTGTAGTACAGTCTATAGTTCAGTCTGTAGTACAGTCTGTAGTGCAGTCTGTAGTGCAGTCTGTAGTGCAGTTTGTAGTGCAGTCTGTAGTGCAGTCTATCGTGCAGTCTATAGTGCGTCTATAGTACAGTCTGTAGTGCAGTCTGTAGTACCGTCTGTAGTGCAGTCTGTAGTGCAGTTTGTAGTGCAGTCTGTAGTGCAGTCTATCGTGCAGTCTGTAGTGCAGTCTATAGTACAGTCTGTAGTGCAGTCTGTAGTACAGTCTGTAGTGCAGTCTGTAGTACCGTCTGTAGAGCAGTCTATAGTGCAGTCTATAGTGCAGTCTATAGTGCAGTCTGTAGTGCAGTCTGTAGTGCAGTCTGTAGTGCAGTCTATAGTGCAGTCTATAGTGCGTCTATAGTACAGTCTGTAGTACAGTCTGTAGTACAGTCTATAGTTCAGTCTGTAGTACAGTCTGTAGTGCAGTCTGTAGTGCAGTCTATAGTGCAGTCTATAGTGCAGTCTATAGTGCAGTCTATAGTGCAGTCTATAGTGCAGTCTATAGTGCAGTCTATAGTACAGTCTGTAGTGCAGTCTGTAGTGCAGTCTGACGTGCAGTCTGTAGTGGAGTCTGTAGTGCAGTCTATAGTACAGTCTGTAGTGCAGTCTGTAGTACCGTCTGTAGAGCAGTCTATAGTGCAGTCTATAGTGCAGTCTATAGTGCAGTCTATAGTGCAGTCTGTAGTGCAGTCTATAGTGCAGTCTATAGTGCAGTCTATAGTACAGTCTGTAGTACAGTCTATAGTGCAGTCTATAGTGCTCTATAGTACAGTCTGTACAGTGTGTAGTCTGTAGTGCAGTCTGTAGTGCAGTTTGTAGTGCAGTCTGTAGTGCAGTCTGTAGTACAGTCTATAGTACAGTCTGTAGTGCAGTCTATAGTTCAGTCTGTAGTGCAGTCTATAGTCTGTACAGTCTGTAGTACAGTCTATAGTTCAGTCTGTAGTACAGTCTGTAGTGCAGTCTGTAGTGCAGTCTGTAGTGCAGTTTGTAGTGCAGTCTGTAGTGCAGTCTATCGTGCAGTCTGTAGTGCAGTCTGTAGTACAGTCTGTAGTGCAGTTTGTAGTGCAGTCTGTAGTGCAGTCTGTAGTACAGTCTATAGTACAGTCTGTAGTGCAGTCTATAGTGCAGTCTATAGTGCGTCTATAGTACAGTCTGTAGTACAGTCTGTAGTACAGTCTATAGTTCAGTCTGTAGTACAGTCTGTAGTGCAGTCTGTAGTGCAGTTTGTAGTGCAGTCTGTAGTGCAGTCTATCGTGCAGTCTGTAGTGCAGTCTGTAGTACAGTCTATAGTGCAGTCTATAGTCCAGTCTATAGTGCAGTCTGTAGTACAGTCTATAGTACAGTCTGTAGTGCAGTCTATAGTTCAGTCTGTAGTGCAGTCTGTAGTGCAGTCTGTAGTGCAGTCTATCGTGCAGTCTGTAGTGCAGTCTGTAGTACAGTCTATAGTGCAGTCTATAGTCCAGTCTATAGTGCAGTCTGTAGTACAGTCTATAGTACAGTCTGTAGTGCAGTCTGTAGTGCAGTCTATATACAGTCTGTAGTGCAGTCTGTAGTGCAGTCTGTAGTGCAGTCTGTAGTGCAGTTTGTAGTGCAGTCTGTAGTGCAGTCTATCGTGCAGTCTGTAGTGCAGTCTATAGTACAGTCTGTAGTGCAGTCTGTAGTACAGTCTGTAGTGCAGTCTGTAGTACCGTCTGTAGAGCAGTCTATAGTGCAGTCTATAGTGCAGTCTATAGTGCAGTCTGTAGTGCAGTCTATAGTGCAGTCTATAGTGCAGTCTATAGTACAGTCTGTAGTGCAGTCTGTAGTACCGTCTGTAGAGCAGTCTATAGTACAGTCTGTAGTGCAGTCTGTAGTGCAGTCTGTAGTGCAGTTTGTAGTGCAGTCTGTAGTGCAGTCTATCGTGCAGTCTGTAGTGCAGTCTGTAGTACAGTCTATAGTGCAGTCTATAGTCCAGTCTATAGTGCAGTCTGTAGTACAGTCTGTAGTGCAGTCTGTAGTGCAGTCTGTAGTGCAGTTTGTAGTGCAGTCTGTAGTGCAGTCTATCGTGCAGTCTGTAGTGCAGTCTGTAGTACAGTCTATAGTGCAGTCTATAGTCCAGTCTATAGTGCAGTCTGTAGTACAGTCTATAGTACAGTCTGTAGTGCAGTCTATAGTTCAGTCTGTAGTGCAGTCTATAGTACAGTCTGTAGTGCAGTCTGTAGTGCAGTCTGTAGTGCAGTCTGTAGTGCAGTCTGTAGTGCAGTTTGTAGTGCAGTCTGTAGTGCAGTCTATCGTGCAGTCTGTAGTACAGTCTATAGTACAGTCTGTAGTGCAGTCTGTAGTACAGTCTGTAGTGCAGTCTGTAGTACAGTCTATAGTGCAGTCTATAGTCCAGTCTATAGTGCAGTCTGTAGTACAGTCTATAGTACAGTCTGTAGTGCAGTCTATAGTTCAGTCTGTAGTGCAGTCTATAGTGCAGTCTGTAGTGCGTCTATAGTACAGTCTGTAGTACAGTCTATAGTACAGTCTGTAGTGCAGTCTGTAGTGCAGTCTGTAGTGCAGTCTGTAGTGCAGTCTGTAGTGCAGTCTGTAGTACCATCTATAGTACAGTCTGTAGTACAGTCTGTAGTTCAGTCTGTAGTACAGTCTGTAGTGCAGTCTGTAGTGCAGTCTGTAGTGCAGTCTGTAGTACCATCTATAGTACAGTCTGTAGTGCAGTCTATAGTGCAGTCTGTAGTGCAGTCTATAGTGCAGTCTATAGTGCAGTCTACTCACCAGAACGGCCGCAGTCAGAGCAGGACACCAGCTCCTCAGCCTGGCCAGTCTTCCTGTTAGAGTCAGAGTCTCCCAGACAGAAGTCACAGTAGTCGTTAGGGATGATGGAGCCATCTGCCGCCCTCTGAGCTGTGGAGGGGGAAGACAGGTGTGAGAGAAGAAGTCGCCGGGGTGCCAGTCTGTTTCTCCTCCTTGACTTGATAATGACACCGGGGTGCCAGTCTGTTCCTTCTCCTTGACTTGATAATGACACCGGGGTGCCAGTCTGTTTCTTCTCCTTGACGTGATAATGACACCGGGGTGCCAGTCTGTTTCTTCTCCTTGACTTGACAATGACACCGGGGTGCCAGTCTGTTACTTCTCCTTGACTTGATAATGACACCGGGGTGCCAGTCTGTTTCTTCTCCTTGACTTGATAATGACACCGGGGTGCCAGTCTGTTTCTTCTCCTTGACTTGATAATGACACCGGGGTGCCAGTCTGTTTCTTCTCCTTGACTTGATAATGACACCGGGGTGCCAGTCTGTTTCTTCTCCTTGACTTGACAATGACACCGGGGTGCCAGTCTGTTACTTCTCCTTGACTTGATAATGACACCGGGGTGCCAGTCTGTTTCTTCTCCTTGACTTGATAATGACACCGGGGTGCCAGTCTGTTTCTTCTCCTTGACTTGACAATGACACCGGGGTGCCAGTCTGTTTCTTCTCCTTGACTTGATAATGACACCGGGGTGCCAGTCTGTTTCTTCTCCTTGACTTGATAATGACACCGGGGTGCCAGTCTGTTTCTTCTCCTTGACATGATAATGACACCGGGGTGCCAGTCTGTTTCTTCTCCTTGACTTGATAATGACACTGGGGTGCCAGTCTGTTTCTTCTCCTTGACTTGACAATGACACCGGGGTGCCAGTCTGTTTCTCCTCCTTGACTTGATAATGACACTGGGGTGCCAGTCTGTTTCTTCTCCTTGACGTGATAATGACACCGGGGTGCCAGTCTGTTTCTTCTCCTTGACTTGATAATGACACCGGGGTGCCAGTCTGCTTCTTCTCCTTGACTTGATAATGACACCGGGGTGCCAGTCTGTTTCTTCTCCTTGACTTGATAATGACACCGGGGTGCCAGTCTGTTTCTTCTCCTTGACGTGATAATGACACCGGGGTGCCAGTCTGCTTCTTCTCCTTGACTTGATAATGACACCAGGGTGCCAGTCTGTTTCTTCTCCTTGACTTGACAATGACATTAACGGAATTGGCAAGAACGTAAATCGAGAGGAAGACGCTCGAGGAGGAAGTCCTAAAGATGCTATTTGAGGCGGCATCCCAAAAGCTACAGTGTTAATCATTACCCATAATGCAGTTCTATTGTGATCCTGACTGTGTTGTTCAGTTTAGTCCACAGAGGACTAGCAACACACATACAGTAAGATGTAAGAGCTGTTATAAGATCTTTTCATCACCAACTTTTATAACTCTGAACTACCACTAGTTTAAGACCCAGATCACACAGTCGTCTCTTACGTTTGTGGTTGTCGGGGTCTGGGTCTGGTCGGGGTGGTGGCGGGGTCGGTGGCATCTCTTCCTCCCTCTCCTCCCTCTCCTCCCCCTCTTCCTCCGCCAGGTGTGTGTGTGCGTAGTGGTAGCTCAGACCTGGACGGTTCTTATAGCGCTTCCCACAGACTGTAGAACCACAGAAGCATTAGAATACATTAGAACCATAGAACACAGAAGCATTAGAATACATTAGAACCACAGAACACAGAAGCATTAGAATACATTAGAACCACAGAACACAGAAGCATTAGAACCACAGAACACAGAAGCATTAGAATACATTAGAACCACAGAACACAGAAGCATTAGAATACATTAGAACCACAGAACACAGAAGCATTAGAATATATTAGAACCACAGAAACATGAGAAAATGTTTTAAACCAGAGAGAACTGGTTCTAACTGACCGAGTCCAATAACAAACCCACTGTTTCTGTTTCAAAACGTTTTGCTACTGTGTGCACTACTGAACATGCCCCAGCTCTCAAGGCAAAGGACCAACCGTTTACACAGTACTAAATGTTTTGCTGAACGGGGCTTTTTCTTTCAAAAAGACATCTGAGGGCATTGAGACTTCTAATTGTCTAACTAACAACAACAATAGAGAAATCATTTACCAGTACATTCCTGCTAGGACACTAGCCTATGATCACTTATATTAATAACGTCTCAATGAATGTCCTCTCTGGGAAGAGACACAGCAGTAGTACTCCAACACATCCTGTAGCCATCGTAGAAGAAATGATGTGGGGTAAAAAGTGAACACTGAGGAACACTCTGTTGAGAATGTTTTTAGCACAGGTTAGGTTTGTTTGGTAACATCGCAGTGACAGCAGGTTAGTTTGTCAGTGACAGCAGGTTAGGTTGTCAGTGACAGCAGGTTAGTTTGTCAGTGACAGCAGGTTAGGTTGTCAGTGACAGCAGGTTAGTTTGTCAGTGACAGCAGGTTAGGTTGTCAGTGACAACAGGTTAGGTTGTCTGCGACAGCAGGTTAGGTTATCAGTGACAACAGGTTAGGTTTGTTTGGTAACATCGCAGTGACAGCAGGTTAGGTTGTCAGTGACAACAGGTTAGGTTGTCAGTGACAGCAGGTTAGGTTATCAGTGACAGCAGGTTAGGTTGTCTGCGACAGCAGGTTAGGTTGTCTGCGACAGCAGGTTAGGTTGTCAGTGACAGCAGGTTAGGTTGTCAGTGACAGCAGGTTAGGTTGTCAGGGACAGCAGGTTAGGTTGTCAGGGACAGCAGGTTAGGTTGTCAATGACAGCAGGTTAGGTTGTCAGGGACAGCAGGTTAGGTTGTCAGGGACAGCAGGTTAGGTTATCAGTGACAGCAGGTTAGGTTGTCAATGACAGCAGGTTAGGTTGTCAGTGACAGCAGGTTAGGTTGTCAATGACAGCAGGTTAGGTTGTCTGCGATTCCCAGAAACCCGCAGTGACAGCATTGTTACAACGCTGCAGAAACATGCGTTAGCTCAGCTGATGCCTTAAGATCACACTTCCCCAGCAACTTGATAACAAACCAACAGATAACTGTAGAGTTATGTTAGTACCATGCAAGCTTTGGTCTTGGAAATTAAGCATCTATGCTTATGCAAATACAAAGTACAATAGCGATAACTTTTGGTTTAGCTCAAACGTAGCATGGAAGCCAGACGCCTTTATTCTTTAGCCAATCCTATTGTTAGTCAGTAGTAGAAAGAAAAACAAAAAGCCAAGCAGGGTCGCATTCAGGACGGTGCAACACAGAAATCGACTGTATAGAGCTGACATTATTCCCTATTCTATATGACTTAGATTCATATCTGTTCTACTAAATACATTTCTATCTGGATGTCCTGTAACGTTGTACCCATCTGAACGCGATCCAGGCTAGCCCCAGCAGCAGCCCCAGCAGCAGCCCCAGCAGCAGCCCCAGTAGCAGCCCCAGTAGCAGCCCCATCAGCAGCCCCAGTAGCAGCCCCAGCAGCAGCACCAGCAGCAGCACCAGCAGCAGCACCAGTAGCAGCCCCAGCAGCAGCCCCAGTAGCAGCAGCCCCAGTAGCAGCCCCAGCAGCAGCCCCAGTAGCAGCACCAGTAGCAGCCCCAGTAGCAGCACCAGTAGCAGCACCAGTAGCAGCACCAGCAGCAGCACCAGCAGCAGCCCCAGCAGCAGCACCAGTAGCAGCAGCCCCAGCCCCAGCAGCAGCCCCAGTAGCAGCAGCCCCAGCAGCAGCAGCCCCAGTAGCAGCAGCACCAGTAGCAGCAGCCCCAGTAGCAGCACCAGTAGCAGCAGCACCAGTAGCAGCACCAGTAGCAGCAGCCCCAGTAGCAGCACCAGCCCCAGTAGCAGCAGCCCCAGTAGCAGCACCAGCCCCAGTAGCAGCAGCCCCAGTAGTAGCAGCCCCAGCAGCAACACCAGTAGCAGCAGCAGCCCCAGTAGCAGCACCAGCCCCAGTAGCAGCAGCCCCAGTAGCAGCACCAGCCCCAGCAGCAGCAGCCCCAGTAGCAGCAGCACCAGTAGCAGCAGCCCCAGTAGCAGCACCAGTAGCAGCAGCACCAGTAGCAGCACCAGTAGCAGCAGCCCCAGTAGCAGCACCAGCCCCAGTAGCAGCAGCCCCAGTAGCAGCACCAGCCCCAGTAGCAGCAGCCCCAGTAGTAGCAGCCCCAGCAGCAACACCAGTAGCAGCAGCCCCAGTAGCAGCAGCCCCAGTAGCAGCACCAGCCCCAGTAGCAGCAGCCCCAGTAGCAGCACCAGCCCCAGTAGCAGCAGCCCCAGTAGTAGCAGCCCCAGCAGCAACACCAGTAGCAGCAGCCCCAGTAGCAGCAGCCCCAGTAGCAGCACCAGTAGCCCCTGATCTTTTCGTCAGAGAAGCCAGACAGAGAAAAGATAGCGACAAGTCCATATACCTGAGTCAGCAGTTTTTGAGTTATGCTTTTGTTTGTATCTGTCTGGAAGGAACAGAGGAGACAGAAAAGCAAATGAGAGAAAAAGAAAAATGAAAGAAAAAGAAAAGAAATGAGAGTGAGTTTCATTCAAAGAGGCTATAATATCTAATGACATGAGCACCAGTTTCTCTGATGTTTTTCTTTAAGTAGAAGTAGCATGCTATGCTAACGTCCGACATGCTAGCTGGACTATCCACATACTCGGCTATCTCCATTCTAGAGGGAGGGAAAGAGGGTTGCTCTCGTCCCGAAGAAAGCCAAATAAGGTTAATGATCTGAAACTATCTTAGGCAGCTGTTAATGTCCAGATACAGACACACCATCACCTTTAGATAAGTACAAAAATATATAGAATATTGAGACCTAACAAATAAAACAAACCAAACAAAATGTACTCAAACTGTGTCTACATAGGAATATTCAGATAAGCTTCTCAGGTCAGGTGTCCTTAATGTTATTAACGTAACAGTGTTTTTCACTGTGTTACAGAAATCTGGGAGTTTGCGGTTGTCTTACTGTCACAGACGTAAGGTTTATCCACGTCGTCGTTGGACACAGCCTCCGCCCTTCTGCGGCTGGATCCTCGGCCCTGTAGAGAGAGAAGAACAGGAACCTTCACGATAGGAACCCTCCCTCTTTCCCGCATTCTTTCATCCTTTTCACACTACGACAGATGCTCTAGAGGTCTCGTGAGAATGCCCTCGACCTCTTTAATCATGTGAACTTGCTACGTCTCGAACGCTACATCTGGAGGTAACGCAGGACACTGGTCCCCCTCAGAGCAGGACAGTTACCCCCCTCAGAGCAGGACACTGGTCCCCCTCAGAGCAGGACACTGGTCCCCCTCAGAGCAGGACACTGGTCCCCCTCAGAGCAGGACACTGGTCCCCCCCTCAGAGCAGGACACTGGTCCCCCTCAGAGCAGGACAGTTACCCCCCTCAGAGCAGGACAGTTATCCCCCTCAGAGCAGGACACTGGTCCCCCTCAGAGCAGGACAGTTATCCCCCTCAGAGCAGGACAGTTATCCCCCTCAGAGCAGGACACTGGTCCCCCTCAGAGCAGGACAGGTGGTCCCCTCAGAGCAGGACAGTTACCCCCTCAGAGCAGGACACTGGTCCCCCTCAGAGCAGGACACTGGTCCCCCTCAGAGCAGGACACTGGTCCCCCTGAGAGCAGGACACTGGTCCCCCTCAGAGCAGGACACTGGTCCCCCCCCTCAGAGCAGGACACTGGTCCCCCTCAGAGCAGGACACTGGTCCCCCTCAGAGCAGGACACTGGTCCCCCTCAGAGCAGGACAGTTACCCCCAGAGCAGGACAGTTACCCCCTCAGAGCAGGACAGTTACCCCCTCAGAGCAGGACAGTTACCCCCCTCAGAACAGGACAGTTACCCCCTCAGAGCAGGACAGTTACCCCCCTCAGAGCAGGACAGGATTACCCCCTCAGAACAGGACAGTTACCCCCTCAGAACAGGACAGGACAGTTGTCCCCCTCAGAACAGGACAGTTACCCCCCCCCCTCAGAAGAGGACAGTTACCCCCTCAGAGCAGGACAGTTACCCCCTCAGAGCAGGACAGTTACCCCCTTCAGAGCAGGACAGTTACCCCCCCTCAGAGCAGGACAGTTACCCCCTCAGAACAGGACAGTTGTCCCCCTCAGAACAGGATAATTACCCCCTCAGAACAGGACAGTTACCCCCTCAGAGCAGGACAGTTACCCCCAGAGCAGGACAGTTCAGAGCAGGACAGTTACCCCCCTCAGAGCAGGACAGTTACCCCCTCAGAACACCCCCTCAGAGCAGGACAGCAGGACAGTTACCCCCCTCAGAGCAGGACACTGGTCCCCCCTCAGAGCAGGACAGGTACCCCCTCAGAACAGGACAGTTACCCCCTCAGAGCAGGACAGTTACCCCCTCAGAGCAGGACAGTTACCCCCTCAGAACAGGACAGTTACCCCCCAGTTACCCCCTCAGAACAGGACAGTTACCCCCTCAGAACAGGACAGTTACCCCCTCAGAACAGGACAGTTACCCCCTCAGAACAGGACAGTTACCCCCCTCAGAACAGGACAGTTACCCCCAGGACAGTTACCCCCTCAGAACAGGACAGTTACCCCCAGTTACCCCCTCAGAACAGGACAGTTACCCCCCCCTCAGAACAGGACAGTTACCCCCTCAGAACAGGACAGTTACCCCCTCAGAGCAGGACAGGACAGTTACCCCCTCAGAGCAGGACAGTTACCCCCAGGACAGTTACCCCCTCAGAACAGGACAGTTACCCCCTCAGAGCAGGACAGTTACCCCCTCAGAACAGGACAGTTAGAACAGGACAGTACCCCCTCAGAACAGGACATTGTGAACAGAATTGTCTCATTCAGCACAACACTCCTACAGTATAAATGGCAATAGCGGAACAATGATTTTGATACAGTTGAAATGTATAGACATTTTCCACATTTGTTACTTTGAGACTTGAAATTTGAAACCTGAAATTGCAGTTAAATTCTGCAATTGACGGCTGCACTGAGCCACATATAAACACAGGAGCCCATCCCCACCACCAAAAGAAATGCATTATGTCAATATTAGATCATTAAAAAAAAGGATATGTTTTTTTTCTTCCATTTTTAACATTGTTATTATGTTAAATAATGTTATGTTATTGTTATTTCAGAGGCGTCTCAGAGTGATGAGGGGGGACGGACTGTTTTCCTGGGGCCCAGAGTGTTTCCTGATCTGGTAGGCTAACCTAACCAACTCCGGACCCTAGTTGAAGGGTGTGACATAGAAATTAATCAGCTGTAAAAAATAAAATAAAATAAAAAACGGGGTAAGATGGGACCATAAATGATGAAAACATTACAACCCTGTCAAACTGCAGCCATCTTGTACAAACTAACAGAGGAGGTCTTTTACACAAAGAGACATGAACTGAGGAACAGGGCTGAGCTTGTTGTATACAGGGTTGTATGGTGTAGGACCTCTCTGTGTCTCTCTGTCTCTCTGTCGGTCTCTCTCTCTCAATTCAATTCAATTCAAGGGCTTTATTGGCATGGGAAACATGTGTTAACATTGCCAAAGCAAGTGAGGTAGACAACATACAAAGTGAATATATAAAGTGAAAAACAACAAAAATTAACAGTAAACATTACACATACAGAAGTTTCAAAACAGTAAAGACATTACAAATGTCATATTATATATATACAGTGTTTTAACAATGTACAAATGGTTAAAGGACACAAGATAAAATAAATAAGCATAAATATGGGTGTATTTACAATGGTGTTTGTTCTTCACTGGTTGCCCTTTTCTCGTGGCAACAGGTCACAAATCTTGCTGCTGTGATGGCACACTGTGGTATTTCACCCAGTAGATATGGGAGTTTATCGAAATTGGATTTGTTTTCTAATTCTTTGTGGATCTGTGTAATCTGAGGGAAATATGTGTCTCTAATATGGTCATACATTGGACAGGAGGTTAGGAAGTGCAGCTCAGTTTCCACCTCATTTTGTGGGCAGTGAGCACATAGCCTGTCTTCTCTTGAGAGCCATGTCTGCCTACGGCGGCCTTTCTCAATAGCAAGGCTATGCTCACTGAGTCTGTACATAGTCAAAGCTTTCCTTAATTTTGGGTCAGTCACAGTGGTCAGGTATTCTGCCGCTGTGTACTCTCTGTGTAGGGCCAAATAGCATTCTAGTTTGCTCTGTTTTTTTGTTAATTCTTTCCAATGTGTTAAGTAGTTATCTTTTTGTTTTCTCATGATTTGGTTGGGTCTAATTGTGCTGCTGTCCTGGGGCTCTGTAGTGTGTGTTTGTGTTTGTGAACAGAGCCCCAGGACCAGCTTGCTTAGGGGACTCTTCTCCAGGTTCATCTCTCTGTAGGTGATGGCTTTGTTATGGAAGGTTTGTGAATCGCTTCCTTTTAGGTGGTTGTAGAATTTAACAGCTCTTTTCTGGATTTTGATAATTAGTGGGTATCGGCCTAATTCTGCTCTGCATGCATTATTTGGTGTTCTACGTTGTACACGGAGGATATTTTTGCAGAATTCTGCGTGCAGAGTCTCAATTTGGTGTTTGTCCCATTTTGTGAAGTCTTGGTTGGTGAGCGGACCCCAGACCTCACAACCATAAAGGGCAATGGGCTCTATGACTGATTCAAGTATTTTTAGCCAAATCCTAATTGGTATGTTGAAATTGATGTTTCTTTTGATGGCATAGAATGCCCTTCTTGCCTTGTCTCTCAGATCGTTCACAGCTTTGTGGAAGTTACCTGTGGTGCTGATGTTTAGGCCAAGGTATGTATAGTTTTTTGTGTGCTCTAGGACAACAGTGTCTAGATGGAATTTGTATTTGTGGTCCTGGTGACTGGACCTTTTTTGGAACACCATTATTTTGGTCTTACTGAGATTTACTGTCAGGGCCCAGGTCTGACAGAATCTGTGCATAAGATCTAGGTGCTGCTGTAGGCCCTCCTTGGTTGGTGACAGAAGCACCAGATCATCAGCAAACAGCAGACATTTGACTTCGGATTCTAGCAGGGGGAGGCCGGGTGCTGCAGACTCTTCTAGTGCCCGCGCCAATTCGTTGATATATATGTTGAAGAGGGTGGGGCTTAAGCTGCATCCCTGTCTAACCCCACGACCCTGTGTGAAGAAATGTGTGTGTTTTTTGCCAATTTTAACCGCACACTTGTTGTTTGTGTACATGGATTTTATAATGTCGTATGTTTTACCCCCAACACCACTTTCCATCAGTTTGTATAGCAGACCCTCATGCCAGATTGAGTCGAAGGCTTTTTTGAAATCAACAAAGCATGAGAAGACTTTGCCTTTGTTTTGGCTTGTTTGGTTGTCAATTAGGGTGTGCAGGGTGAATACATGGTCTGTTGTACGGTAATTTGGTAAAAAGCCAATTTGACATTTGCTCAGTACATTGTTTTCATTGAGGAAATGTACGAGTCTGCTGTTAATAATAATGCAGAGGATTTTCCCAAGGTTACTGTTGACACATATTCCACGGTAGTTATTGGGGTCAAATTTGTCTCCACTTTTGTGGATTGGTGTGATCAGTCCTTGGTTCCAAATATTGGGGAAGATGCCAGAGCTAAGTATGATGTTAAAGAGTTTTAGTATAGCCAATTGGAATTTGTTGTCTGTATATTTGATCATTTCATTGAGGATACCATCAACACCACAGGCCTTTTTGGGTTGGAGGGTTTTTATTTTGTCCTGTAACTCATTCAATGTAATTGGAGAATCCAGTGGGTTCTGGTAGTCTTTAATAGTTGATTCTAAGATCTGTATTTGATCATGTATATGTTTTTGCTCTTTATTCTTTGTTATAGAGCCAAAAAGATTGGAGAAGTGGTTTACCCATACATCTCCATTTTGGATAGATAGTTCTTCGTGTTGTTGTTTGTTTAGTGTTTTCCAATTTTCCCAGAAGTGGTTAGAGTCTATGGATTCTTCAATTGCATTGAGCTGATTTCTGACGTGCTGTTCCTTCTTTTTCCGTAGTGTATTTCTGTATTGTTTTAGTGATTCACCATAGTGAAGGCGTAGACTCAGGTTTTCCGGGTCTCTATGTTTTTGGTTGGACAGGTTTCTCAATTTCTTTCTTAGATTTTTGCATTCTTCATCAAACCATTTGTCATTATTGTTAATTTTCTTCGGTTTTCTATTTGAGATTTTTAGATTTGATAGGGAAGCTGAGAGGTCAAATATACTGTTAAGATTTTCTACTGCCAAGTTTACACCTTCACTATTACAGTGGAACGTTTTACCCAGGAAATTGTCTAAAAGTGATTGAATTTGTTGTTGCCTAATTGTTTTTTGGTAGGTTTCCAAACTGCATTCCTTCCATCTATAGCATTTCTTAATGTTACTCAGTTCCTTTGGCTTTGATGCCTCATGATTGAGTATTGCTCTGTTTAAATAGACGGTGATTTTGCTGTGATCTGATAGGGGTGTCAGTGGGCTGACTGTGAACGCTCTGAGAGACTCTGGGTTGAGGTCAGTGATAAAGTAGTCTACAGTACTACTGCCAAGAGATGAGCTATAGGTGTACCTACCATAGGAGTCCCCTCGAAGCCTACCATTGGCTATGTACATACCCAGCGTGCGACAGAGCTGCAGGAGTTGTAACCCGTTTTTGTTGGTTACGTTGTCATAGTTGTGCCTAGGGGGGCATATGTGGGAGGTAATGCTGTCACCTCCAGGCAGGTGTTTGTCCCCCTGTGTGCTGAGGGTGTCAGGTTCTTGTCCGGTTCTGGCATTTAGGTCGCCACAGACTAGTACATGTTCCTGGGCCTGGAAATGATTGATTTCCCCCTCCAGGATAGAGAAGCTGTCTTCATTAAAATATGGGGATTCTAGTGGGGGGATATAGGTAGCACACA
>NC_056446.1:38809949-38834949 GCF_018296145.1 Oncorhynchus tshawytscha
ATCCTCCTCTAGACCGCTGGTTGGCCAGCTCATCCTCCTCTAGACCGCTGGTTGGCCAGCTCATCCTCCTCTAGACCGCTGATTGGCCAGCTGAGCCTCCTCTAGACCGCTGATTGGCCAGCTCATCCTCCTCTAGACCGCTGATTGGCCAGCTTATCCTCCTCTAGACCGCTGATTGGCCACCTCATCCTCCTCTAGACCGCTGATTGGCCACCTCATCCTCATCTAGACCCCTGATTGGCCAGTTCACTAAGAGCTGGACACAAATAGCCTCTCCCTTCATCTAGCAGTCTGGGCTAATAGCCTCTCCCTTTATCTAGCAGTCTGGGCTAATAGCCTCTCCCTTCATCTAGCAGTCTGGGCTAATAGCCTCTCCCTTCATCTAGCAGTCTGGGCTAATAGCCTCTCCCTTTATCTAGCAGTCTGGGCTAATAGCCTCTCCCTTTATCTAGCAGTCTGGGCTAATAGCCTCTCCCTTCATCTAGCAGTCTGGGCTAATAGCCTCTCCCTTCATCTAGCAGTCTGGGCCCTGGAATTATATGTATAAATTCTGACTCTCTCTCTGACTATCTCTCTCTCTCTCTCTCTGACTCTCTCTCTCTGACTCTCTCTCTCTCTCTGACTATCTCTCTCTCTCTCTCTCTCTCTCTGATTCTCTCTCTCTGACTCTCCCTCTCTGATTCTCTCTCTCTGACTCTCTCTCTGACTATCTCCCTCTCTCTCTCTGACTCTCTCTCTCTCGCTCTCTGAATCTCTATTTCTCTCTGACTCTCTCTGACACTCTCTCTCTCTCGCTCTCTCTCTGACTCTCTCTCTCTTTGATTCTCTCTCTCTCTCTCTTTGACTCTCTCTCTCTGACTCTCTCTCTTGTGAGATGTTCTACTAGAGCTGGGATGATAAACTGAAAAATGATCGATACCGACCCCTTATCTCAGGCATTTAGCTGATATCGTTACGATAAGTAGCCTACACTTGATACCGTTACGATAAGTAGCCTACACTTGATACCGTTACGATAAGTAGCCTACACTTGAGAAATGTGAAGTTTGCTTATATGGGTGATTGTTAACGGAACAAATTGATGACTACAACCATCAAACCAGTAGTTTAAAGGATCATAAAATACAAACTGATGCACATTAATGTTATAACTAATATGGATTAATATGGATTAATATGGATTAATATGGATTTATATGGATTAATATGGAATAATATGGTATAATATGGATTAATATGGATTAATAGGGAATAATATGGATTTATATGGATTAATATGGAATAATATGGATTTATATGGATATATATGGAATAATATGGATTTATATGGATTAATAGGGAATAATATGGATTTATATGGATTTATATGGATTAATATGGATTAATATGGATTAATAGGGAATAATATGGATTTATATGGATTTATATGGAATAATATGGATTTATATGGAATAATATGGATTAATATGGATTAATATGGATTAATAGGGAATAATATGGATTTATATGGATTAATATGGATTAATAGGGAATAATATGGATTTATATGGATTTATATGGATTAATATGGATTAATAGGGAATAATATGGATTCATATGGAATAATATGGATTTATATGGATTAATATGGATTAATATGGATTAATAGGGAATAATATGGATTTATATGGATTAATAGGGAATAATATGGATTTATATGGATTTATATGGAATAATATGGATTTATATGGAATAATATGGATTAATATGGAATTTTGTCCATATCGCCCAGGTCTATGTTCTAGATGTAATCATGACTGTAAACAGTCTTCTGGTTTTAAAACCATAAAAAACTGTTTAGTTTATTAAGACCAGAAATGTCCCTAAAGACACTGAAAGTGTCAATACAGGGCTAAAATTGAATTATACTACACTGGCTCTGACGCTCGTCTTATGTGACAGGGATTGCAAACTATTACAGACTACAAAGGGAAGCACAGCCACGAGCTGCCCAGTGACACGAGCCTACCAGACGAGATAAATCACTTCTAAACACTTCTAAACTCACTTCGAGGCAAGCAACATTGAGGCATGCATGAGAGCACCAGCTGTTCCGGACGACTGTGTGATCACGCTCTCTCTAGCCGACGTGAGTAAGACCTTTAAACAGGTCAACATACATAAGGCTGTGGGGCCAGACGGATTACCAGGACGTGTGGTCCGGGCATGTGCTGACCAACTGGCAGGTGTCTTCACTGACATTTTCAACCTGTCCCTCATTGAGTCTGTAATACCAACATGTTTCAAGCAGACCACCATAGTCCCTGTGCCCAAGAACACAAAGGTAATCTACCTAAATAACTACAGACCCGTAGCACTCACGTCCATAGCCATGAAGTGCTTTGAAAGGTTGGTAATGGCTCACATCAACACCATTATCCCAGAAACCCTAGACCCACTCCAATTTGCATACCGCCCATACAGATCCACAGATGATGCAATCTCTATTGCACTCCACACTGCCCTTTCCCACCTGGACAAAAGGACCACTTATGTGAGAATGCTATTCATTGACTACTGCTCAGCGTTCAACACCATAGTACCCTCAAAGCTCATCACTAAGCTAAGGATCCTGGGACTAAACACCTCCCTCTGCAACTGGATCCTGGACTTCCTGACAGGCCGCCCCCAGGTGGTGAGGGTAAGTAGCAACACATCTGCCACGCTGATCCTCAACACTGGAGCTGCCCAGGGGTGCGTGCTCAGTCCCCTCCTGTACTCCCTGTTCACCCACGCCTGCATGGCTAGGCACAACTCCAACACCACCATTAAGTTTGCAGACGACACAACAGTGGTAGGCCTGATCACTGACAATGACGAGACAGCCTATAGGGAGAAGGTCAGAGACCTGGCCGGGTGGTGCCAGAATAACAACCTATCCCTCAACGTAACCAAGACTAAGGAGATGATTGTGGACTACAGGAAAAGGAGGACCGAGCACACCCCCATTCTCATCGACGGGGCTGTTGTGGAGCAGGTTGAGAGCTTCAAGTTCCTTGGTGTCTACATCACCAACAAACTAGAATGGTCCAAACACACCAAGACAGTCGTGAAGAGGGCACGACAAAGCCTATTCCCCCTCAGGAAACTAAAAAGATTTGGCATGGGTCCTGAGATCCTCAAAAGGTTCTACAGCTGCAACATCGAGAGCATCCTGACCGGTTGCATCACTGCCTGGTATGGCAATTCCTCGGCCTCTGACCGCAAGGCACTACAGAGGGTAGTGCATACGGCCCAGTACATCACTGGGGCTAAGCTGCCTGCCATCCAGGACCTCTACACCAGGCGGTGTCAGAGGAAGGCCCTAAAAATTGTCAAAGACCACAGCCATAGACTGTTCTCTCTACTACCGCGTGGCAAGCGGTACCAGAGTGCCAAGTCTAGGACAAAAAGGCTTCTCAACAGTTTTTACCCCCAAGCCATAAGACTCCTGAACAGGTAATCAAATGGCTACCTGACTATTTGCATTGTGTGCCGCCCCCCAACCCCTCCTTTTACACTGCTGCTACTCTCTGTTTATCATATATGCATAGTCACTTTAACTATTCATTCATGTACATTCTACCTCAATTGGGCCGACCAACCAGTGCTCTCGCACATTGGCTAACCGGGCTATCTGCATTGTGTCCCACCACCCACCACCCCCTCTTTTACGCTACTGCTACTCTCTGTTCATCATATATGCATAGTCACTTTAACCATATCTACATGTACATACTACCTCAATCAGCCTGACTAACCAGTGTCTGTATGTAGCCTCGCTACTGTATATAGCCTCACTACTGTATACAGCCTCGCTACTGTATATAGCCTCTCTACCGTATACAGCCTCACTACTGTATATAGCCTCTCTACCGTATATAGCCTCGCTACTGTATACAGCCTCGCTACTGTACATAGCCTCACTACTGTATATAGCCTCTCTACCGTATATAGCCTCGCTACCTTTATAGCCTCGCTACTGTATATAGCCTCGCTACTGTATATAGTCTCGCTACTGTATATAGCCTCGCTACTGTATATAGCCTCTCTACTCTATATAGCCTCACTACTGTATATAGCCTCACTACTGTATATAGCCTCGCTACTGTATATAGCCTCGCTACTGTATATAGCCTCTCTACTGTATATAGCCTGGCTACTGTATATAGCCTCGCTACTGTATATAGCCTCTCTACTGTCTATAGCCTCACTACTGTATATAGCCTCACTACTGTATATAGCCTCACTACTGTATATAGCCTCGCTACTGTACATAGCCTCACTACTGTACATAGCCTCTCTACTGTATATAGCCTCTCTACTGTATATAGCCTCTCTACTGTATATAGCCTCTCTACTGTATATAGCCTCTCTACTGTATATAGCCTCTCTACTGTATATAGCCTCACTACTGTCTATAGCCTCACTACTGTATATAGCCTCTCTACTGTATATAGCCTCACTACTGTCTATAGCCTCACTACTGTATATAGCCTCTCTACTGTATATAGCCTCACTACTGTATATAGCCTCTCTACTGTATATAGCCTCACTACTGTATATAGCCTCTCTACTGTATACAGCCTCACTACTGTATATAGCCTCTCTACTGTATATAGCCTCACTACTGTATATAGCCTCACTACTGTATATAGCCTCGCTACTGTATATAGCCTCGCTACTGTATATAGCCTCTCTACTGTATATAGCCTGGCTACTGTATATAGCCTCGCTACTGTATATAGCCTCTCTACTGTCTATAGCCTCACTACTGTATATAGCCTCACTACTGTATATAGCCTCACTACTGTATATAGCCTCGCTACTGTACATAGCCTCACTACTGTACATAGTCTCGCTACTGTATATAGCCTCGCTACTGTATATAGCCTCTCTACTGTATATAGCCTCTCTACTGTATATAGCCTCTCTACTGTATATAGCCTCACTACTGTCTATAGCCTCACTACTGTATATAGCCTCTCTACTGTATATAGCCTCGCTACTGTATATAGCCGGTCTTTTTACTGTTGTTTTATTTCTTTACCTTTTTTGCACTATTGGTTAAAGCCTGTAAGTCAGCATTTCACTGTAAGGTCTAAACCTGTGGAATTTGGCTCATGTGACAAATAAACTTTGTTTTGAAGGGCTATCAAGTGTCGCCCGTGTGTGTATGTGCGCGTGCCATTTCTCTTCCCCAGCCTGCAGTTCACCCACCTGGCCCACGGTGGCGCTGTTCCATCCAGATGTAGCAGTTGTTCTGGGCCACGCCAGTTTGGTTGTCCAGGAAGGGCATACGGACGCTTCGCTCGGCACACAGACGGGCGTTGTAGCTGCGACAGTGTTCTATGGCCTCCCGGTAGAACTGGTCACCTAGCCTACAGACACAAGAGAACAGAGACAGTTTTAGTTAACTTGGTTAGGTTAACTAGGTAAGGTTAGCTTAGTAGGCTAAAGTGATTGAGAAAGCAGCTGGAACGGTCCTTAAACCTGGTGCCAAATGTCCAGACCTCTTAATCTATCTTACATATTGGGATGCTACTTGTCTTCAGCTCACTCAGGTTCATTTAGCATGCTAGAGCTATCTTAGCTAAACATATTCCCTCCGTCTCAGTCAGAGCACACAGCTGCTGTTGAGCCATCCTGCTACCAAGACATGTTTTCTGAATACCAACATTGTTAGGGTTGTTTATTAGCATGGAGACGTGCTGAGTTACTCTGTACGCATCAGCAGGCCTGGTCCAGCTGGCCAGAATAAATCAAATGCGCATCGTAGGCAGCTTTGGGAACGTCACAGCACCCCTGTGGCTTGGTGACTATGCATTACAAACACACTCCATTATCCTAACGTAGTTCGCCAACACATTGAAAACCATTCTAACCCATTGAAAAACAGGAAACAGGAAACCAAACAACTCCATTATCCTAATGTATTCCTCTATCCTAATGTATTTCTACAACCTATAGTAAACCATCTAACCGATTGAAAAACGGGAAACAGGAAACCAATCAACTCCATTATCCTAATGTATTCCTCTATCCTAATGTATTTCTACAACCTATAGTAAACCATCTAACCGATTGAAAAACGGAGAAACACACTGTGGGACGATTTTACTGTGCAAATATACTCAGCAACAAAAAGAAACCTCCTCTCACTGTCAACTGCGTTTATTTTCAGCTAAATTAACATGTGTAAATATTTGGATGAACATAATAAGATTCAACAACTGAGACATAAACTGAACAAGTTCCACAGACATGTGACTAACAGAAGTGGAATAATGTGTCCCTGAACAAAGGGGGGGGGGATCAGAATCAAAACTAACATTCAGTATCTGGTGTGGCCACCAGCTGCATTAACCTCTCTTGGGTAGTATTTTCACCTCCGGATGAAAATTAAAGTAAACTGCCTGTTATTCAGGCCCAGAAGCTAGGATATGCATATTGGTAGATTTGGATAGAAAACACTCCAAAGTTTTTAAAACTGTTAAAATAATGTCTGTGAGTATAACAGAACTGATATGGCAGGCGAAACCCAGAGGACAAACCATCCAGGGAAAAAAATAATGGAGGTCATTGTGTTTTCCATTGGTTTTCTATGGGATACCCTTATTATTAGGAACCTGGTTGCAGTTCCTATGGCTTCCACTAGATGTTAACAGTCTTTAGAAATTGTTCGATGTTTTTCTTATGAGAAATGAAGAAGTAATGCTATTCATTGTAAGTGTCACTCCAGGTGGACTCTACTGTTGTGATGCGAGTATACTGGAGCGTGCTTCACGTTGTTTTTATCCGGTATTAGAAACAGTTTATTCCATCTAAATTTTACCGATTATTTACGTTTTAGGGTACCTGAGGTTGGATTAGGAACGTTGTTTGAAATGTTTGGACCAAGTTTACAGGTAACTTATTAGATACTTTGTAGTCATGTCGGGCGAGTTGAAACCGGTGTATTTCTGAATCAAAAGCTCCAAATAAATGGACATTTCTGGGAAATAAAGAAGGGCATTATCGAACAAAAGGACCATTTGTGATGTAGCTGGGACCTTTTGGAGTGCCAACAGAAGAAGATCCTCAAAGGTAAAGCATGAATTATATCGCTATTTCGGACTTTTGTGGCGCACCTGCCTGGTTGAAATATGATGTATATTTTCATGTGTTTGTATGCGGGCCGCTGTCCTCAGATAATTTCATGGTGTGCTTTCACCGTAAAGCCTTTTTGAACTCTGACACAGCGGCTGGATTAACAAGAAGTTAAGCTTTATTTTGATGTATAACACATATCTTTTCAACAATGTTAAATATTTGAATTTGGTATTTTTGAATTTTGAGCGCTGCAATTTCCCCGGATGTTGGCCAGGTGGGACGCTACTGTCCCACCTGCCCATAAGAAGTTAAGTACCTCAGTGCATCTCCTCCTTATAAACTGCACCAGATTTGCCAGTTCTTGCTGTGAGATGTTACCCCACTCTTGCACCAAGGCACCTGCAAGTTCTCAGACATTTCTGGGGGAATGGCCCTAGCCCTCACCCTCCGATCCAACAGGTCCCAGATGTGCTCAATGGGATTGAGATCCGGGCTCTTCGCTGGCCATGGCAGAACACTGACATTCCTGTATTGCAGAAAATCAGGCACAGAACCAGCAGTATGGCTGGTGGCATTGTCATGTTGGAGGGTCATGTCAGGATGAGCCTGCAGGATGAGCCTACCACATGAGGGAGGAAGAGGTCTTCCCTGTAACGCACAGCGTTGAGGTTGCCTGCAATGACAACAAGCTCATTCCGATGATGCTGTGACACACTGCCCCAGACCATGTCAGACCCTCCACCTCCAAAACGATCCCGCTCCAGAGTACAGGCCTCGGTGTAACGCTCATTCCTTCGACAATAAACGCGAATCCAACCATCACCCCTGGTGAGACAAAACTGCGACTTGTCAAAAAATAGCACTTTTTACACCAGTCCTGTCTGGTCCAGGTTTGTGCCCATAGACGATGTTGTTGCCTATTCTAACCATACTAACTATTCTATTAACTAACTATTAACTAACTATTCTATTAACTAACTACTATTAACTAACTATTCTAACTATACTAACTATTCTCGAGTTTCCACCCAAGTGAGCTCGGGACAGACAGCTGTTTTTATGTGCAAGAGAAAGTTATTTTATGACTTTTACAAGGCAATATGGGATCTTCAGATTATTATATTTTTGCTTGGTGATTATCGAGGGGGAGATTGTCGGAAAGATTTTTCAAATAGGCCTACTGTGAGGAACTATTAGGTTATCATTAACAATGGATGTTAAAAATGAAATTAAAAAAACAGACTTCGTTGACTTACTGTTTGAGGCGAAGAAATCATTTACTGAGAAGCTCAGTTTATTAGTGGTGGACGTGGTGAGTTAAGACAATCAGAAATCAGACATCCCCAAATGGGCATTTTCCTAGAGTTGCACACAGCAGGCAAGGAATGCTACTTCTGTGTGCTCAGGTGCTCGCGTTCCCTTAACATTAACAAGACAGAGAAAGCAGACCGATGCTCATTGCTCAAAAGGAACACTCCAAGCAAAATATTTTTATTTTATTTATTTTTTTACAAAACTCATAATTTATAGTTTAGGAAATAAACCTAAACTTTTTATTTTTTACAAAACTCATAATTTATAGTTTAGGAAATAAACCTAAACTTTTTTTTTTTTACAAAACTCATAATTTATAGTTTAGGAAATAAACCTAAACTTTTTTTTTTTTTTTACAAAACTCATAATTTATAGTTTAGGAAATAAACCTAAACTTTTTTTTTTTTACAAAACTCATAATTTATAGTTTAGGAAATAAACCTAAACTTTTTTTTTTTTTTTTTTACAAAACTCATAATTTATAGTTTAGGAAATAAACCTAAACTTTTTTCTATAGTAGCAAGTTGTGAACACTGCAAAAAACGTTTCCAGTCGGAGAAAGAGAACGGTAAATGACCGAAGGCCTAATTAGTAATACAATGCATTAACATATATTAATACAACCAAATAACAGGGATTAACGGCTACGGTACATTTACTACTGGTCACATATGAGATGGGGAATTGATCAAAATAAACAATCAAAAGGGCAAACAATGAAACAATGAATAGTCCAGGCAGAGTCCCCTGGTTACTAATGGAATAGTCCAGGCAGAGTCCCCTGGTTACTAATGGAATAGTCCAGACAGAGTCCCCTGGTTACTAATGGAATAGTCCAGACAGAGTCCCCTGGTTACTAATGGAATAGTCCAGACAGAGTCCCCTGGTTACTAATGGAATAGTCCAGACAGAGTCCCCTGGTTACTAATGGAATAGTCCAGACAGAGTCCCCTGGTTACTGATGGAATGAATAGTCCAGGCAGAGTCCCCTGGTTACTGATGGAATGAATAGTCCAGACAGAGTCCCCTGGTTACTAATGGAATGAATAGTCCAGACAGAGTCCCCTGGTTACTAATGGAATGAATAGTCCAGACAGAGTCCCCTGGTTACTAATGGAATGAATAGTCCAGACAGAGTCCCCTGGTTACTAATGGGATAGTCCAGACAGAGTCCCCTGGTTACTGATGGAATAGTCCAGACAGAGTCCCCTGGTTACTGATGGAATGAATAGTCCAGACAGAGTCCCCTGGTTACTAATGGAATAGTCCAGACAGAGTCCCCTGGTTACTGATGGAATAGTCCAGACAGAGTCCCCTGGTTACTGATGGAATGAATAGTCCAGACAGAGTCCCCTGGTTACAGATGGAATAGTCCAGACAGAGTCCCCTGGTTACTGATAGAATGAATAGTCCAGACAGAGTCCCCTGGTTACTGATGGAATAGTCCAGACAGAGTCCCCTGGTTACTGATGGAATGAATAGTCCAGGCAGAGTCCCTGGTTACTGATGGAATGAATAGTCCAGACAGAGTCCCCTGGTTACTGATGGAATGAATAGTCCAGACAGAGTCTCCTGGTTACTAATGGAATAGTCCAGACAGAGTCCCCTGGTTACTGGTGGAATGAATAGTCCAGACAGAGTCTCCTGGTTACTAATGGAATAGTCCAGACAGGTTACTGATGGAATAGTCCAGACAGAGTCCCCTGGTTACAGATGGAATAGTCCAGACAGAGTCCCCTGGTTACTGATGGAATGAATAGTCCAGACAGAGTCCCCTGGTTACTGATGGAATAGTCCAGACAGAGTCACCTGGTTACTGATGGAATAGTCCAGACAGAGTCCCCTGGTTACTAATGGAATGAATAGTCCAGACAGAGTCCCCTGGTTACTGATGGAATGAATAGTCCAGACAGAGTCCCCTGGTTACTAATGGAATAGTCCAGGCAGAGTCCACTGGTTACTGATGGAATGAATAGTCCAGACAGAGTCCCCTGGTTACAGATGGAATAGTCCAGACAGAGTCCCCTGGTTACTGATGGAATGAATAGTCCAGACAGAGTCCCCTGGTTACTGATGGAATAGTCCAGACAGAGTCACCTGGTTACTGATGGAATAGTCCAGACAGAGTCCCCTGGTTACTAATGGAATGAATAGTCCAGACAGAGTCCCCTGGTTACTGATGGAATGAATAGTCCAGACAGAGTCCCCTGGTTACTAATGGAATAGTCCAGGCAGAGTCCACTGGTTACTGATGGAATGAATAGTCCAGACAGAGTCCCCTGGTTACTAATGGAATAGTCCAGACAGAGTCCCCTGGTTACTAATGGAATAGTCCAGACAGAGTCCCCTGGTTACTAATGGAATAGTCCAGACAGAGTCCCCTGGTTACAGATGGAATAGTCCTGACAGAGTCCCCTGGTTACTGATGGAATGAATAGTCCAGGCAGAGTCCCCTGGTTACTGATGGAATGAATAGTCCAGACAGAGTCCCCTGGTTACTAATAGAATGAATAGTCCAGACAGAGTCCCCTGGTTACTAATGGAATGAATAGTCCAGACAGAGTCCCCTGGTTACTAATGGAATGAATAGTCCAGACAGAGTCCCCTGGTTACTAATGGAATAGTCCAGACAGAGTCCCCTGGTTACTGATGGAATAGTCAGACAGAGTCCCCTGGTTACTGATGGAATGAATAGTCCAGACAGAGTCCCCTGGTTACTGATGGAATAGTCCAGACAGAGTCCCCTGGTTACTGATGGAATGAATAGTCCAGACAGAGTCCCCTGGTTACAGATGGAATAGTCCAGACAGAGTCCCCTGGTTACTGATAGAATGAATAGTCCAGACAGAGTCCCCTGGTTACTGATGGAATAGTCCAGACAGAGTCCCCTGGTTACTGATGGAATGAATAGTCCAGACAGAGTCCCCTGGTTACTGATGGAATAGTCCAGACAGAGTCCCCTGGTTACTGATGGAATGAATAGTCCAGACAGAGTCCCCTGGTTACTGATGGAATGAATAGTCCAGACAGAGTCCCCTGGTTACTGATGGAATAGTCCTGACAGTGTCCCCTGGTTACTGATGGAATGAATAGTCCAGACAGAGTCCCCTGGTTACTGATGGAATAGTCCAGACAGAGTCCCCTGGTTACTGATGGAATGAATAGTCCAGGCAGAGTCCCCTGGTTACTGATGGAATGAATAGTCCAGACAGAGTCCCCTGGTTACTAATGGAATGAATAGTCCAGACAGAGTCCCTGGTTACTAATGGAATAGTCCAGACAGAGTCCCCTGGTTACTGATGGAATAGTCCAGACAGAGTCCCCTGGTTACAGATGGAATAGTCCAGACAGAGTCCCCTGGTTACTGATGGAATGAATAGTCCAGGCAGAGTCCCCTGGTTACTGATGGAATAAATAGTCCAGGCAGAGGCCCCTGGTTACTGATGGAATGAATAGTCCAGGCAGAGTCCCCTGGTTACTGATGGAATGAATAGTCCAGGCAGAGTCCCCTGGTTACAGATGGAATAGTCCTGACAGAGTCCCCTGGTTACTGATGGAATAGTCCAGACAGAGGCCCCTGGTTACTGATGGAATGAATAGTCCAGACAGAGTCCCCTGCTAACTAATGGAATAGTCCAGACAGAGTCCCCTGGTTACTGATGGAATGAATAGTCCAGACAGAGTCCCCTGGTTACTGATGGAATAGTCCTGACAGAGTCCCCTGGTTACTAATGGAATAGTCCAGACAGAGTCCCCTGGTTACTAATGGAATAGTCCAGACAGAGTCCCCTGGTTACTAATGGAATAGTCCAGACAGAGTCCCCTGGTTACAGATGGAATGAATAGTCCAGACAGAGTCCCCTGGTTACTGATGGAATAGTCCAGACAGAGTCCCCTGGTTACTAATGGAATAGTCCAGACAGAGTCCCCTGGTTACTAATGGAATAGTCCAGACAGAGTCCCCTGGTTACTGATGGAATAGTCCTGACAGAGTCCCCTTGTTACTGATGGAATGAATAGTCCAGGCAGAGTCCCTGGTTACTGATGGAATGAATAGTCCAGACAGAGTCCCTGGTTACTGATGGAATGAATAGTCCAGACAGAGTCCCCTGGTTACTGATGGAATGAATAGTCCAGACAGAGTCCCCTGGTTACTGATGGAATAGTCCTGACAGAGTCCCCTGGTTACTGATGGAATAGTCCTGACAGAGTCCCCTGGTTACTGATGTAATAGTCCTGACAGAGTCCCCTGGTTACAGATGGAATAGTCCTGACAGAGTCCCCTGGTTACAGATGGAATGAATAGTCCAGACAGAGTCACCTGGTTACTGATGGAATGAATAGTCCAGGCAGAGTCCCCTGGTTACTAATGGAATGAATAGTCCAGACAGAGTCCCTGGTTACTAATGGAATGAATAGTCCAGACAGAGTCCCCTGGTTACTAATAGAATAGTCCAGGCAGAGTCCCCTGGTTACTAATGGAATAGTCCAGACAGAGTCCCCTGGTTACTGATGGAATGAATAGTCCAGACAGAGTCCCCTGGTTACTGATGGAATGAATAGTCCAGACAGAGTCCCCTGGTTACTAATAGAATAGTCCAGACAGCGTCCCCTGGTTACGGATGGAATAGTCCAGACAGAGTCCCCTGGTTACTGATGGAATGAATAGTCCAGACAGAGTCCCCTGGTTACAGATGGAATAGTCCAGACAGAGTCCCCTGGTTACTGATAGAATGAATAGTCCAGACAGAGTCCCCTGGTTACTGATGGAATAGTCCAGACAGAGTCCCCTGGTTACTGATGGAATGAATAGTCCAGGCAGAGTCCCCTGGTTACTGATGGAATGAATAGTCCAGACAGAGTCCCCTGGTTACTAATGGAATGAATAGTCCAGACAGAGTCCCCTGGTTACTAATGGAATGAATAGTCCAGACAGAGTCCCCTGGTTACTAATGGAATGAATAGTCCAGACAGAGTCCCCTGGTTACTGATGGAATAGTCCAGACAGAGTCCCCTGGTTACTGATGGAATAGTCCAGACAGAGTCCCCTGGTTACAGATGGAATAGTCCAGACAGAGTCCCCTGGTTACTGATGGAATAGTCCAGACAGAGTCCCCTGGTTACTGATGGAATAGTCCAGACAGAGTCCCCTGGTTACTGATGGAATAGTCCAGACAGAGTCCCCTGGTTACTAATGGAATGAATAGTCCAGACAGAGTCCCCTGGTTACTGATGGAATGAATAGTCCAGACAGAGTCCCCTGGTTACTAATGGAATAGTCCAGGCAGAGTCCACTGGTTACTGATGGAATGAATAGTCCAGACAGAGTCCCCTGGTTACAGATGGAATAGTCCAGACAGAGTCCCCTGGTTACTGATGGAATGAATAGTCCAGACAGAGTCCCCTGGTTACTGATGGAATAGTCCAGACAGAGTCACCTGGTTACTGATGGAATAGTCCAGACAGAGTCCCCTGGTTACTAATGGAATGAATAGTCCAGACAGAGTCCCCTGGTTACTGATGGAATGAATAGTCCAGACAGAGTCCCCTGGTTACTAATGGAATAGTCCAGGCAGAGTCCACTGGTTACTGATGGAATGAATAGTCCAGACAGAGTCCCCTGGTTACTAATGGAATAGTCCAGACAGAGTCCCCTGGTTACTAATGGAATAGTCCAGACAGAGTCCCCTGGTTACTAATGGAATAGTCCAGACAGAGTCCCCTGGTTACAGATGGAATAGTCCTGACAGAGTCCCCTGGTTACTGATGGAATGAATAGTCCAGGCAGAGTCCCCTGGTTACTGATGGAATGAATAGTCCAGACAGAGTCCCCTGGTTACTAATAGAATGAATAGTCCAGACAGAGTCCCCTGGTTACTAATGGAATGAATAGTCCAGACAGAGTCCCCTGGTTACTAATGGAATGAATAGTCCAGACAGAGTCCCCTGGTTACTAATGGAATAGTCCAGACAGAGTCCCCTGGTTACTGATGGAATAGTCCAGACAGAGTCCCCTGGTTACTGATGGAATGAATAGTCCAGACAGAGTCCCCTGGTTACAGATGGAATAGTCCAGACAGAGTCCCCTGGTTACTGATAGAATGAATAGTCCAGACAGAGTCCCCTGGTTACTGATGGAATAGTCCAGACAGAGTCCCCTGGTTACTGATGGAATGAATAGTCCAGGCAGAGTCCCCTGGTTACTGATGGAATGAATAGTCCAGACAGAGTCCCCTGGTTACTAATGGAATGAATAGTCCAGAGAGAGTCCCCTGGTTACTAATGGAATGAATAGTCCAGACAGAGTCCCCTGGTTACTAATGGAATGGATAGTCCAGACAGAGTCCCCTGGTTACTAAAGGAATAGTCCAGACAGAGTCCCCTGGTTACTAATGGAATAGTCCAGACAGAGTCCCCTGGTTACAGATGGAATAGTCCAGACAGAGTCCCCTGGTTACTGATGGAATGAATAGTCCAGACAGAGTCCCCTGGTTACTGATGGAATGAATAGTCCAGGCAGAGGCCCCTGGTTACTGATGGAATGAATAGTCCAGGCAGAGTCCCCTGGTTACTGATGGAATGAATAGTCCAGGCAGAGTCCCCTGGTTACAGATGGAATAGTCCTGACAGAGTCCCCTGGTTACTGATGGAATAGTCCAGACAGAGGCCCCTGGTTACTGATGGAATGAATAGTCCAGACAGAATAGTCCAGAGTCCCCTGGTTACTGATGGAATGAATAGTCCAGACAGAGTCCCCTGGTTACTGATGGAATGAATCCCCTCCAGACAGAGTCCAGAGTCCCCTGGTTACTGATGGAATAGTCCTGACAGAGTCCCCTGGTTACTGATGGAATGAATAGTCCAGACAGGTTACTGATGGAATAGTCCTGACAGAGTCCCCTGGTTACTAATGGAATAGTCCAGACAGAGTCCCCTGGTTACTAATGGAATGAATAGTCCAGACAGGTTACTGATGGAATAGTCCAGACAGAGTCCCCTGGTTACTAATGGAATAGTCCAGACAGAGTCCCCTGGTTACTAATGGAATAGTCCAGACAGAGTCCCCTGGTTACTGGTGGAATGAATAGTCCAGACAGAGTCTCCTGGTTACTAATGGAATGAATAGTCCAGACAGGTTACTGATGGAATAGTCCTGACAGAGTCCCCTGGTTACTAATGGAATAGTCCAGACAGAGTCCCCTGGTTACTAATGGAATGAATAGTCCAGACAGGTTACCGATGGAATAGTCCAGACAGAGTCCCCTGGTTACTAATGGAATAGTCCAGACAGAGTCCCCTGGTTACTGATGGAATAGTCCAGACAGAGTCCCCTGGTTACTGATGGAATGAATAGTCCAGGCAGAGTCCCCTGGTTACTAATGGAATAGTCCAGACAGAGTCCCCTGGTTACTGATGGAATAGTCCTGACAGAGTCCCCTGGTTACTGATGGAATAGTCCAGACAGAGTCCCCTGGTTACTGATGGAGTGAATAGTCTAGACAGAGTCCCCTGGTTACAGATGGAATGAATAGTCCAGACAGAGTCCCCTGGTTACTGATGGAATGAATAGTCCAGACAGAGTCCCTGGTTACTGATGGAATGAATAGCCCAGGCAGAGTCCCCTGGTTACTGATGGAATAGTCCAGACAGAGTCCCCTGGTTACAGATGGACTGAATAGTCCAGACAGAGTCCCCTGGTTACGAATGGAATAGTCCAGACAGAGTCCCCTGGTTACTAATGGAATGAATAGTCCAGACAGAGTCGCCTGGTTACAGATGGAATGAATAGTCCAGACAGAGTCCCCTGGTTACTAATGGAATAGACCAGACAGAGTCCCCTGGTTACTAATGGAATAGTCCAGACAGAGTCCCCTGGTTACTAATGGAATAGTCCAGACAGAGTCCCCTGGTTACTGATGGAATAGTCCAGACAGAGTCCCCTGGTTACTAATGGAATAGTCCAGACAGAGTCCCCTGGTTACTGATGGAATGAATAGTCCAGACAGAGTCCCCTGGTTACTGATGGAATGAATAGTCCAGACAGAGTCCCCTGGTTACAGATGGAATGAATAGTCCAGACAGAGTCCCCTGGTTACTGATGGAATAGTCCAGACAGAGTCCCCTGGTTACTAATGGAATGAATAGTCCAGACAGAGTCCCCTGGTTACTGATGGAATGAATAGTCCAGACAGAGTCCCCTGGTTACTGATGGAATGAATAGTCCAGACAGAGTCCCCTGGTTACTGATGGACTGAATAGTCCAGGCAGAGTCTCCTGGTTACTAATGGAATAGTCCAGACAGAGTCCCCTGGTTACTAATGGAATAGTCCAGACAGAGTCCCCTGGTTACTAATGGAATAGTCCAGACAGAGTCCCCTGGTTACAGATGGAATGAATAGTCCAGACAGAGTCCCCTGGTTACTGATGGAATAGTCCAGACAGAGTCTCCTGGTTACTAAAGGAATGAATAGTCCAGACAGAGTCCCCTGGTTACTGATGGAATAGTCCAGACAGAGTCCCCTGGTTACTGATGGAATGAATAGTCCAGACAGAGTCCCCTGGTTACTGATGGAATAGTCCTGACAGAGTCCCCTGGTTACTGATGGAATGAATAGTCCAGACAGAGTCCCCTGGTTACTGATGGAATAGTCCTGACAGTGTCCCCTGGTTACTGATGGAATGAATAGTCCAGACAGAGTCCCCTGGTTACTGATGGAATGAATAGTCCAGACAGAGTCCCCTGGTTACTGATGGAATGAATAGTCCAGACAGAGTCCCCTGGTTACTGATGGACTGAATAGTCCAGGCAGAGTCTCCTGGTTACTAATGGAATAGTCCAGACAGAGTCCCCTGGTTACTAATGGAATAGTCCAGACAGAGTCCCCTGGTTACTAATGGAATAGTCCAGGCAGAGTCTCCTGGTTACTGATGGAATGAATAGTCCAGGCAGAGTCCCCTGGTTACTGATGGAATAAATAGTCCAGACAGAGTCCCCTGGTTACTGATGGAATAGTCCAGACAGAGTCCCCTGGTTACTGATGGAATGAATAGTCCAGACAGAGTCCCCTGGTTACTGATGGAATAGTCCAGACAGAGTCTCCTGGTTACTGATGGAATGAATAGTCCAGACAGAGTCCCCTGGTTACTGATGGAATGAATAGTCCAGACAGAGTCCCCTGGTTACTGATGGAATGAATAGTCCAGACAGAGTCCCCTGGTTACTGATGGACTGAATAGTCCAGGCAGAGTCTCCTGGTTACTAATGGAATAGTCCAGACAGAGTCCCCTGGTTACTAATGGAATAGTCCAGACAGAGTCCCCTGGTTACTGATGGAGTAGTCCAGACAGAGTCCCCTGGTTACTAATGGGATAGTCCAGACAGAGTCCCCTGGTTACTGATGGAATGAATAGTCCAGACAGAGTCACCTGGTTACTGATGGAATGAATAGTCCAGGCAGAGTCCCCTGGTTACTGATGGAATAAATAGTCCAGACAGAGTCCCCTGGTTACTGATGGAATAGTCCAGACAGAGTCTCCTGGTTACTGATGGAATGAATAGTCCAGACAGAGTCCCCTGGTTACTGATGGAATAGTCCAGACAGAGTCTCCTGGTTACTGATGGAATGAATAGTCCAGACAGAGTCCCCTGGTTACTGATGGAATAGTCCAGACAGAGTCTCCTGGTTACTGATGGAATGATGGAATGAATAGTCCAGACAGAGTCCCCTGGTTACTGATGGAATGAATAGTCCAGACAGAGTCCCCTGGTTACTGATGGAATAGTCCAGACAGAGTCTCCTGGTTACTGATGGAATGAATAGTCCAGACAGAGTCCCCTGGTTACTGATGGAATAGTCCAGGCAGAGTCCCTGGTTACTGATGGAATGAATAGTCCAGACAGAGTCCCCTGGTTACTGATGGAATAGTCCAGACAGAGTCTCCTGGTTACTGATGGAATGAATAGTCCAGACAGAGTCCCCTGGTTACTGATGGAGTCCAGAGTCCCCTGGTTACTGATGGGAATAGTCCAGACAGAGTCCCTGGTTACTGATGGAATGAATAGTCCAGACAGAGTCCCCTGGTTACTGATGGAATAAATAGTCCAGACAGAGTCCCCTGGTTACTAATGGAATAGTCCAGACAGAGTCCCTGGTTACTGATGGAATGAATAGTCCAGACAGAGTCACTGATGGAATAGTCTGGTTACTGATGGAATGAATAGTCCAGGCAGAGTCCCCTGGTTACTGATGGAATAAATAGTCCAGACAGAGTCCCCTGGTTACTGATGGAATAATAGTCCAGACAGAGTCCCCTGGTTACTGATGGAATGAATAGTCCAGACAGAGTCCCCTGGTTACTGATGGAATAGTCCAGGTTACAGAGTCTCCTGGTTACTGATGGAATGAATAGTCCAGACAGAGTCCCCTGGTTACTGATGGAATAGTCCAGACAGAGTCTCCTGGTTACTGATGGAAGGAATAGTCCAGACAGAGTCCCTGGTTACTGATGGAATAGTCCAGACAGAGTCCCCTGGTTACTGATGGAATGAATAGTCCAGACAGAGTCCCCTGGTTACTGATGGAATAGTCCTGACAGAGTCCCCTGGTTACTAATAGAATAGTCCAGGCAGAGTCCCTGGTTACTGATGGAATGAATAGTTCAGACAGAGTCCCCTGGTTACTGATGGAATAGTCCAGACAGAGTCCCCTGGTTACTGATGGAAGGAATAGTCCAGACAGAGTCCCCTGGTTACTGATGGAATGTGTACATTGTTGTTGTGTGTCTGGTAGTGGAAACTTTGTCAATATTGTCAAACGAGTCAAATGCACTTTAAGTAGCAACCAAAGGCTCAAACACCAATGATTTATATATAGACTAGATGACTGTCAGGGGGCTCTGTTTAGAAGCTGTCGCGCCTCCATCTTGGAACTCACCCACCATTTGTTAACGTCTACATTTGTTTCTGTCATGTTTATTATATTACCGACACATTAATGAATACATTTAAAATATATTATGTGAGCTAAACATACAAATAAAATAACAAAATATACATTTATTTTAAATGTCTGCAGGGGCCGTATTGAGTAGCTTGGATGAAAGGTGCCCAGAGGTGCCCAGAGTAAACGGCCTGCTCCTCAGTTCCAGTTGCTAATATATGCATATTACTATTAGTGTTAATAGAACATACTCTGAAGTTTCTAAAACTGTTTGAATGATGTCTGTGAGTATAACAGAACTCATATGGCAGGCAAAAGCCTGAGAAAAAAATCCAAACATGAAGTGGGAAATCTGAGGTTGGTCGATTTTCAACCAAGCCCCTATTAAATACACAGTGGGATATTGGTTATGTTGCACTTTCTAAGGCTTCCACGAGATGTCAACAGTCTTTAGAACTTTGTTTGAGGATTCTACTGTGAAGGGGGAGCGAATAAGGGCTGTTTGAGCCAGAGGTCTGGCAGAGTGCCACAGGCTCTGAGGCGCAGTCACGAGAGAGTTAGCTCTCGTTCCATTGCTTTTCTACAGACATAGGAATTTTCCGGTTGGAACATTATTTAATTTTTATGTTAAAAACATCCTAAAGATTGATTCCTTACATGGTTTGACATGTTTCTACAGACAGTAACGGAACTTTTTGACATTTCGTCTGCAACTAGGGAACGCGCTTCATGACTTTGGATTTGTTTACCAAACGTGCTAACAAAAGTAGCTCTTTGGACATAAATGCTGGACATTATCGAACTAAATCAAACATTTAATGTGGAACTGAGATTCCTGGGAGTGCATTCTGATGAAGATCATCAAAGGTAAGTGAATATTTATAATGCTATTTATGACTAATGTTGACTACCCAATATGGCGGATATCTTTTTGGCTGCTTTGTTGTCTGAACTCTGTACTCAGATTATTGAATGGGTTTCTTTTTCTGTAAAGCTGTTTTGAAGTCTGACACAGCAGTTGCATTAAGGAGAAGTGTATCTATATTTCCATGTCTAACAATTGTATTTTCATCGACATTTATGATGAATATTTCTGTAAAATGATGAGGCTCTCTGCAATATCACCGGATGTTTTTGGAACTAGTGAACATAACGCGCCAATGTATACTGAGATTTTATCATATAAATATGCACTTTATCAAACAAAACATACATGTATTGTGTAACATGAAGTCCTATGAGTGTCATCTGATGAAGATCAAAGGTTAGTGATTAATTTTATCTCTATTTTGTGCTTTTTGTGACTCCTCTCTTTGGCTGTAAAAATGGCTGAATTTTTCTGTGACTTGGTGGTGACCTAACATAATCGTTTGTGGTGCCTTCGCTGTAAAGCCTATTTGAAATCGGACACTGTGGTTGGATTAACAACAAGATTACCTTTAAAATGGTATAAAATACATGTATGTTTGAGGAATTTTAATTATGAGGTTTCTGTTGTTGGAATTTGGCGCCCTGCACTTTCACTGGCTGTTGTCATATAAATCCCGTTAACGGGATTGCAGCCCTAAGAAGTTAAATTCAAGTATAATTTTTGGAGATTACTAATGTTACTGTCCCCACTACAACACAAAAATACTTACATACATTTATTTTTTTCCCTACATTTAATTGAAATACTGTAGAATTCCATTCAGGGCCAATATGGCCGACCCGTGGCTTCAAAGCCTCTCAATGGTCAATACAAAACATCAGCAATCCAGGGTTTATGTGTATATATATAATTGGTGCACACACACACACACACACACACACACACACACACACACACACACACACACACACACACACACACACACACAGTGAGAGGCTAATGGAATGTTTTCAGAGGGAAGGACAGGAGAGGAGGGGGAGGGGAGGACAGGAGAGGAGGACAGGAGAGGAGGACAGGAGAGGAGGGGAGGACAGGAGAGGAGGACAGGAGAGGAGAGGAGGGGAGGACAAGAGAGGAGGACAGGGGAGGAGATGAGGAGAGGAGGGACAGGAGAGGAGGGACAGGAGAGGGGACTTAGGACCCTCCTCTCCTCATGCTTCTATATTGAAATGTCCTCTCTTTCCTCCTATTCAACCTCTAGGACCCCCTGGCTACTCACAGGTGCCGAATGAATAATCATGGGGCTTTTCATTGGATGGCTGACATTCTATTGTAATAACATTCCGTATGCATAAAACACCAGTAACAGCCCCTCCCCCATGGGGACAGACAAACCTCTTGTTCATGGGTATAAATTGAAAGTTCACTTCTATGTTTCTAATTAAATAGCAACTCTACAGGGATACCCCCCCCCCCTTCCCCCTCAGGCCCTCTAGAAATTACATTTCTAACACCATCACTCCCTATGCTGTCAGGCTCTTAAAGAAACACACACAGAGAGACAGAGAGAGACAGAGAGAGAGAGAGAGAGAGAGAGAGATTGTCTGCAAGACAATAAGACAGGAGAGAGGGAGTCTTACATGCTGACTAGACCGGGCGTGCCCCATTGCGCGCATGTTGAGTTTGTCGACCCACACCAGACACGATCAGGACACGCAGGTTGAAATATCAAAACCAACTCTGAACCAACTATATTAATTTGGGGACAGGTCGAAACATATTAGACAGTCATTGCAAAGCTAATTTGCCCTGGGATATAAACATTGGGTTGTTATTTCACCTGAAATGCACAAGATCCTCTACTCCGACAATTAATCCACAGATAAAACGTTAGTTTCTAGTAATCTCTCCTCCTTCAGGCTTCATCTTCTTCTTCAGGACTTTATATGGTGGTTGGCAACCAAACTTTAAGGTGCATTACCACCATCAACTGAACTGGACTGTGGACCTCAATTCATCTTTCAATCTCCAACGTGGGTATATGCTCCTAAAATCCAATGAGGAGATGGGAGAGGCGGGACTTGCAGCGTGTCAAGCGTCAAAAACGCTTTTACAACACTCACGTATGTAACGCAGTCAGCATGTTAACAGGTCATATTCAGAGAGGGACAGTATCACACACATCTGTATCAGTTTAAAACCCTGGGTCATTCTGAAGACACTCACAGGAAATGTTTAGTGTTCCTTCCAGACATACATTAAATATCCATCATGACATAATAAGATGTATATATCCAGCCTACACACACACACACACACACACACACACACACCAGTAAAAATACTATCCATATCTCCAGCCTACAGTGACATTATCTAGGCCTGCATGTACTGAGATCTCTGAGCAGTGAATCCAATCTAGGTCTTAGCAGGTAAAGTTAGGGAAATGGTTCCACCTCAGACTAGAATTAGCTGCGGTTCTACAGTTACCTTCAGTGTGTGTGTGTGTGTGTGTGTGTAGTGTTGTTGCGATAATACAAAACCAGATTTTCCTCAACTCTATGGTCCTTTAAAACCTACTTTTGTCAAATATGATGTGCTATAGCTTTTAAAATCTATAACTGGGACTCTGGATGACAACATCAGGGCTGTACAACATCGGGGCTGTTTTTACAACACCAGGGCTGTTTTTACAACACCAGGGCTGTTTCTCCAACATCAGGGCTGTTTCTCCAACATCAGACTGTTTCTCCAACACCAGGGCTATTTTTACAACACCAGGGCTGTTTCTACAACACCAGGGCTGTTTCTACAACACCAGGGCTGGTTCTACAACACCAGGGCTGTTTCTACAACACCAGGGCTGTTTCTACAACACCAGGGCTGTTTCTACAACACCAGGGCTGTTTCTACAACACCAGGGCTGTTTCTACAACACCAGACTGTTTCTCCAACACCAGACTGTTTCTCCAACACCAGACTGTTTCTCCAACACCAGACTGTTTCTCCAACACCAGACTGTTTCTCCAACACCAGACTGTTTCTCCAACACCAGACTGTTTCTCCAACACCAGACTGTTTCTCCAACACCAGACTGTTTTTCCAACACCAGACTGTTTCTCCAACACCAGACTGTTTCTCCAACACCAGACTGTTTCTCCAACACCAGACTGTTTCTCCAACACCAGACTGTTTTTCCAACACCAGACTGTTTCTACAACATCAGGACTGTTTCTCCAACACCAGACTGTTTCTACAACATCAGGACTGTTTCTCCAACATCAGGCTGTTTCTCCAACATCAGGACTGTTTTCCTCAAGACATTCAGTCCGCTTCATGTTCTGTTTCCTTTGCTTCCTTACTTCCTAGTGTCGCGATACTGGTACAACACTATCCAGGGCATATTGTTTGCGTACATGATGTGTATGTCCCTAGCAGTGCTTCCTCCATTAGAGAAGTTAAACCCTGTGGTACAGAACCCTCCTAACCTTCATCTAACCCTCCTGCAACCCTTACAGAACCCTCCTAACCTTCATCTAACCCTCCTGCAACCCTTACAGAACCCTCATCTAACCCTCCTGCAGACCTTACGGAACCCTCATAACCTTCATCTAACACTCCTTCAACCCTTACAGAACCCTCCTAACCTTCATCTAACCCTCCTGCAACCCTTACAGAACCCTCATCTAAGCCTCCTGCAACCCTTACAGAACCCTCCTAACCTTCATCTAACCCTCCTGCAACCCTTACAGAACCCTCCTAACCTAACATAGGAGCTCAATCAGATTAGAGCTAATGTCATGATATCAGCAGCCTGCTCCAGGTGACCCCACTGGCCTGGGCAAAGACAGCCAGGAAAAGGGCTCTGATCTGGGATAGGGGAGGCTGGGAGGGAGGCCCCTCTGGATGGGGAGAAGAGGTGGGGTAAGGGAAACGGGGGTTTAGGGAAGAGGAGGGAAACAGTGGAGGAAAAGATAGCAGGAGAGAGAAGAGGAGCAGGGGAGGGGGCTCAGGAAGCCTTTGTGAGCTTTTCTAGGAAGAGGGGGGGGGGGGAGGAGGGAGAGGAGGATGGGGAAGGAGGGAGGAAAGGAGGGAGAGGATGAGGGGGAAGGAGGGAGAGGAGGATGGGGAAGGAGGGAGGAGAGGAGGAGGTAAAGGAGGAGGGGGGGAGGGAGAGGAGGAGGGAGGGAGAGAGGGAGACTGGGAGAGATGGAGAGATGGCGAGGGAGAGAGGGAGACTGGGAGAGAGGGAGAGATGGCGAGGGAGAGAGGGAAAGGTAGAGAGATTGAGACTCCAGATCTACTTTGGTTTTGATCTGTGGGCTGAGCCGGGGACCACTGAGGATTCCCTTACAGCAGAGTGGATCACTGAGGATTCCCTTACAGCACAGTGGATAACCAGCCCAAACTAATTCCATATGTTGTATGACATACCAAAAATAATGTCTCTATACACACTCCCCCTCCCTTCAGACAGAGCCTACACACAGAAACACACACATACTCCCCCTCCCCTCTCATACACAACCAGGTCTCATAGTTTCACTTTGAAATTCGACGTATTGTGGATAAACGTCTATTTTTTCCCTCATTAACTCTGTGTGGTTACAGGTTTAACACAGAAACAACTCAAAGGGGTTAAATGTATTAATTCAGAGAGGTTAAGGTCAGGACCTAGGGTTTGGGGAAGGCTTCAAACAAAATAATGAAAAACAACACGCTGTCTCCATCAAGTATTCTCGAGCCTCAGAGCATCATGAGTTGA